>NC_135745.1:8765000-9007500 GCF_041903045.1 Epinephelus lanceolatus | reverse complement strand
GATCTGACTGGCTTGGTTGTGTTTCCAACTAGGAAAACAGCCATCAGTGAGCACATCATCAGACCTACTTGAATTGCTGAAAATAATTCTGACGTGGGCAACTATTCAGAGGTCTGGAAGCAAAATATTTTCACAGCATTTCTCTGTGTTTTGATGTTTGTGTCCATTTTTGGTTAGCAAAATGCTTCTTCCCCATTTATATTTAGCTCTTGCCACATGCTTGGTCAACCAGACTGGGTAGACTGGGATTCAGTTCAAGGCGTTGTGAACACCAACTGGTGTGACTCAGTTTTGCTGGCTGCCACAGTCCACTGCCATGCACGACTGCGACTGACAGTTCTAGTCCTTCTGTTCTCTTTAAGCATTCACACACTAACATGACACCGCCTGGATGCTATGATTTAAGGTAATTTCACCTTGTAGAAACCATCTGGCTGATGTACACTGAATGATCTGAAAAATACACTCCTGTACAGTGCAGTTTAATAATGCTATGTTTATTTCCTTCTTTGCTACCACCCTAGTATAAAATAAATACACTATGGTACAAAAGACAGTAATGAGCTTGAGCCAAAACCTGTTGTCAACAACCCAAAGCTCGCCAAGTGCATCATGTAACATCTGTAACACACACTGGATGTGCAGCACAGACAGGGGTAGTAGTCAAGGCACACCGGATATGATCCAACTGTGAGGCGGCATGAGAGAGTCGAAGGGAGAATGGAGGAAAAAACGTGAGGCAAAGTTACTTGTGAGGTAAAAGGGACATGTGCATAAAAACAACAGGAAGTTTTTGTAACACCATGATCAGCAGCAGCAGCATCTTTGAGACAATCTCATGGAGGCACTTACTACATTAAAACCCTTGTCACCGGATTGCTGCAATTTGCATCAATCATCTGACTCCTTCCCAAAGTCATACTGCAGTCACATCTGAATATTATTATCTCTGCATATTCTCCATTATGAATAATGTTAAGTAAAATCAGTAACAGATCATGGAAAAAATTCATTCCAGAAGCATCACATTTTAATTTTTCTTTGGTATCAAAGTCATCCAGTAATACTTTTCTGTACATCCATGGATAGACAGCAAAAATGAACTGGTAATGGCTAATTTGGCATACTTTTGGGGGTGGTGCCAGTTTGCCAAAATGTAAACAAACAATGGCTAAATTTGCTCAAGTTGTAGCCCACTGAATACATGGTAACATTATACCTTCTGTTTATAAAACTCTTAAAATCTGACGGCCGCCAGTGGCCCTACTAAGGTGCTGCTGTATTTGTTGTTGTTGTTTAAATGGTTTACTCATACAACTTATCGTTCAAAAGCTATGCTTGCAGTGCCATTAATGCTGACCATTTCAAGACACAACCACCACAGCAGATTCAATAAATGCTTCTGTCTGACAAAACACAAACAAATTAAAATTATCCAGACCAAATCACAGCTTCCACACCTCCCACATCACTTCACACACACCAGCAGTGGTCCAGATGATCTAAATTCAGCAAAAATATTTAATCCATTCATATTATTATATCTACAGATATCCATGAACTGGTGTTTCATCATTTCAAGCATATTTCTCCATATATTATCCATGATTTCTCTGTCCTGCGTGCACACAACCAACCAGAGGGGACCTCAAAATAGGGACGAGCTTCTGGCCTTTTCATTGACACCTCACTTGAGCCAACAGGAGTTTCCAGTGCTGTTGCTTTGGCCTCCATAGCCAACCAGGGCCTGAGCTGAGGGAACGTACGTCACTGAGATTTCCTGTAGTTTCAAGCTAGTTAACGTGCCAGTGATCCGCCAAACGTTCCAGAGGCTTATGGATTTTTTTTAGCCAGTGACGCTCCAAAGCTCTAAAGCAGATTTGAACTCCTTATAGGTCCTCTGGTCTGTTATAAATGTACAGAAATGACAAACAAATGCCTGTTGTCTTCAAAGTGTTTTTATCTATCTTTCTGTAGTGATTCGTTTTTTTCCAGCTAATACCGTCTAGTTCTAGTCATCTGCACCATCTTTAAGAAAATCTTCATGCGTGGATAAAAAAAAAAAAATAATAATAATTTCAGTATGTTGAAATGTATAAAACTCAATGGCTTACGCTCCTACAGTGATCCTGACTGTTGGGGAAAACCGTCTTAGCGTTACTTTTCAAATGAGACCATGCATGTACATGTACTAAAAGTTGAACAAGAACAGCTTTCAATTTACTTTGGGTATGCCTTGGATAGGCATTGTAAGGGAATTCAGATGAATTTTACAGGACCTTGAAGAGGATCCCTCAAAGCACTGTGGGAATTTTAGTTCATAAAGCATTATTATAATGCCTATATTTCATCTGAGGGGGGGCATCTGTGCCAGTCTTTGAAAATCCCTGAAGAACGCCACCTCTGTGTGTGGAAAATGTGATAAAGTTCCTGCTTTTCTTAAGCGCCAATGTGCGTCAATGCTGGGAGATAAACAGAGTGGCATTTCTTGACATGGTGATGTGACTCTTGAAGCCACTGGTGTGTGGGTTTACATAGAAATGTGTGACGTGTGTAAAACATCTGTGTTTGTTGCCCTTCAGTGTTAATGGGTATTGAGACCTTTTCTGCATTGCTAATATCACAAAATAAACTGAAACTAGTAAAGTAAGGAACATATGAAGGCAGAAAGAAAACTGATATGAACAGAAAAGCTTGTGAACATGTACTCCGAACTTGTCACATCACTGGTTCTACATTCCAATCACACTGACACACTTCAGCAATCCGGTTATCACCCACACACATGCAGCATCTGGTAGAAAGTTGGCTAAAACTACTTTGAGTGAACAGAAAGAACAGGTGAGGCCAGCTCATGTTGCTTTTTACAATCCCCTCACTCTGGCGCTGTCCACATATCTAAGAGTTTCTCCGACTGCGGAAACATGGAGAGGTTTGATCTTTATGGTGTAACTGAACCCTGTGGACCTCCAACACTCATCACAATTCCGGTGGCGGGAGGGAAAAGCATGAAATATTTATGCCTCAGTTGTTGATGTTGCACAGAAACCCTCAGAAATATCAAACAGCCAGAGTTCTACTGTCAAACAAATGTGTAGTGATATGGACCCATGCCTCTGGAGGTATGTGTGCTCACTGCTGCATATGTGCATCTTGAGTGTTAAGTTCCAGAGCGTGCATGTGCATTGCTGCCTGCTCAAACTGATCCAAGCATTAGCACATTTCTGTACACAACGCATCTTTCATACAGCATCTTTCATTTATCGTACCTAAAATCATCACTTGTTACTCCCTAAACTACATTATTATTTATTACATGTAGATTTTAAACATGAATAAAATTGACTTATGTTGTCTTTATGTTGCTATATTGCGCACTTCCTTAAAACTGAAAGCACCTGTTGTAAAATGTATTTAAAATTGTGAACTGCAAGTAATTACTCTAAGCATCTGTATTGGTGGTCTTACCATCAGCTCTTAGAAAAGCCATAAATTTCTGCCGCATGCTTTTACATTGTTTTTTATTCAGATTTTTATCATTATTTCCTGGTTCAGATGTTTGAATTTTAAAATATCACCACAGATTAAAAAAAGAAAAAGGTCAGAACAAGGTGCTGTCTTTGATGTGTGATTGACAGTAATTAGTCTAACTGGTACTAAGAGAATGCCAACCTCTGTATAGTGTTGAAAAATGTATAACTGTTCTAGGAGAAACTTTTCAAGTCAGGACGAAAAAGTATTTTTGTGTGCAGAACAGAGTACAAAGCAAACTGGGCTAGTAAATTAGACTTAACGGGGCATTAGAGTCCTGTACTAGAAACACTGCAAAGGGTGATTTTTTTCCTAATTATTTGAGAAATGGCTACACATTACCCATGCAGGTTTTATTATTATGGTGACTCTGATGCTACGCTAACTTTGACTGCATGCAAAATGCTAAACAGCCCAGTCGTTAGAAGGAAAAGCTGTTTTTGTATGTTTCTGCAAAGCGCATTTCTAAAGTGATACAGAACTGTGTATGCGCTGACTTTGTCATTGGAGGGTGGAGGGGGTGATGGATGGCGTGAGGCGAGATGGCTGTCAACCACTGCAGACCCCCATCGAGCCCACTAAACAACAAAACTGGGTGTTTTTTAGCAAGACATCGTTGTGTTTCCAGCAGCTTTTTAGCCAACAAACATAGGTTCCCATCATTGTATTTTAAGTGGGGTTTTAAGTGGTTGGTTTCTACCAAGGCATTACAGCATTTCCCTGCTGGGATAGTGCTATAAAAAGTGGGTATTTAAAGCCAAAACATGATCTTTCCCTAACCATGACCAAGTAGCTTTGCATTCACCACAGCTTTGTAGAATGTAAAGAAACAAAATTAATCTGCTGCATGAGAATGCTCAAATGCAAACTATCTGTTGTTTGCAGAAATGTACAATGCCAACATTTATTCTGGCAATTGGGTGACACAAAATAACTAGTTTGCTTTTTTTAACGTTACTCATTTTAAAATTCAGTAAAATACAGTGCTTTTTTTGTCCCTCATGGAGTTGTTGAATCAATTTGGTGTATGTGACACATAAACTGACTTCAGTCCAGGTCAGTTCAGGTGTAGCTTATTGATACTCAGCATGTAGCACACAAAAACACACAGTTTATGGCCATAGGATCCCTCTGTTGCATTTAAGAGTTGCAATAGCGGGAGGGGCAACTGGTACCACAAGTGTTTCCCTCCATTCTCTATTCCCATTTCAAATTTTTCTTTAAATGATATCCTGGATTACTTAGAATCCTACAGGTTTATGTTACAGACACTAGTTAGGATGTTTGTTTTTTTTTTTACTTTGTATCTGAGAAATCATGTTATGTCTGTCATTTTGGCATGGCAGAGGTGCCTGAATTAAGAACTCGTAACAAAGAGAAACAATTTTATTGTTTGAACTTACTGTTTTTTCAGCTTAAAGAGTTAGATATGAGTTGTGTTCTTTTAAATGAAATGAAATCATATGTTTAAAATAGCCTGGGAGAGAACTAGAAGAATTTGTGGAGCTCATGTTGTAATTGCAAATTTTTTTGAGAAGAGTGGTGGGCGATTTGAGTTGAGTGGCCTGGAGGGGCTTTGAGCAGAGAAGCAGAGGGAACAAACAGCTCCATGTGTGAGCACCAGAAATTCTCACTGCTCCACTGTGCTTACATGCTCTGGTCTGACAGAGTCCCCATTGCCATGGAGAAGAGGCACTCTTTAGCAATGAGATCAAAACACAGCACCATAGTTGCTTAATCTAACCAAAATTGACCCAGAATTGTAAAGTGAAATGATTTAAGCCACAGGCTGTGTTTTCAATTTTCTCAACAGCGTAATCTTTAGCTTCCAGCTAGGGACGTCTCGGCACTGATTGCATTATTTTTACAAAATCGGAATCGGTAATACAAGATTGGAGGAATCAAAACAACAAAAATGGCCAGGTTTTTCATCTATGTTGTTCATTGTTGCCTCAGCTTTCCATTGTATTGTAACCGAGCATCCTGGGTTTGCCTAACTGAGTGCAGCTGATGAGCAATAAACGGACAGGAGTCGAGACAACAGGTTCAGCAGCCACCACTTATAAAATATAAGAGGTAAGTGAGGTAACTGTTGGTTTGTATAACCATCTTTATAATTTGAAGTTCCATTAAATAAAATGAAATATAATCTTATTACATCTCACCAGAAATTCTATCAACTCTGTCGTCCATACAGCCATCTAACATTTACGAAAGGAAAGAACTGCACTTCATGCTTCATAAACAAAAAAAAAAAAAAAAAAAAAAACTTTTGGAGTGTAGGCAAAGGAAGTATCAGAGAAATACAAAAATCAATGTGTAAAAGCCTTTGATGAATGTGCATTTTCTTACAAGGACAGACACAATCAAATTGACAAGAGGAATTTGATTTTGTCAACCCAGGTGCTTCTTTAATCACGGTAAAACCACACACCTATTTGTCATAGTTGGCAGCGGTTTGTCACACTCAAGGTTGGTGCACAAATGAAAAGAAGTCATGATGCACCACAGCATGATTTAGAACAAAGTCTTTGTCTCGTTACGTCAAATTATCTTCTCACACTCCTTTGGGAAAACATGATTCCTTTGTATGAGTTTGGTTCTGACTAAATCCAGCTGTCTGTTCGAACAGCTGCAGGCAGCAGCTTTCTCTCTCTTTTCTTTTGGATTTCGCTGATCACCGCCACAGAGTGGAAGTGGAAGTACCACCCCGCAAGTGTGAGTCAATGACAAACTTCAAACCTAATCAAAACACACCTCACACTCACTCACACCCACCCGCCCACACCCTAACACACACACAAACACACACACACACACACACACACACACACACACATACATAGATCTCAGCTGCCATCTCTCAGCTCAGAATTTGAGTATTCTGTCCAAGGCCAGTCAGCTTGTTAGGATTCAGTAGGGGGACTCTTATCTAAAAGAGATTGAAAGCATGCTGATGGACACCTTGGCTTAGGTAGAAAAAATATTAGATCGTCATAAGTCATGGCGCGAGATACACACCACGAATTAAACTTGTATTTTTTTTATTGTTTGCTTGACATAATAAAGGAAATCCAAATTATTTTTAATCAGAGGGAATACTATCTATATGTGATCAAATCCAGCCTGTTCAACATATAATGTAATTTTCCATGAAGCTAGATAAAAAAGATTTTACAGGTCACATCTGTAGAATATACACACTGTTTATTTGTAAACACAATATATCAGTGGTTATGAGTGAGTCTTTAAAATTTTGGCCTGCTGGATTATGTGACCCAAACAGCCTCAAGATGTTTCTGTCACACTCTTCAAGTATATCTACAGTATGTCCCATGCAGCAAGAATTACCGTAAGCAAAAGCTTTTGACACTAAAGCTTCTTTACTAGGCACACACTATGAATGAAAATGACTCCTTTGCAGTTAAAATGCCTTTTAAATGTTTTGTATCAGTTTCTGAAAGTCAAAAACAAAACGTGTCACTGGAGGACAATGACATGAGCATTCAGTTTCTGTGATGTTCAAAGTGGATTTCAGTAAAATAACAGCTACAATGTTTGTTGTTTGCTCAGTGAGGAAACCATTGCATCAGTTCGGCTGCTTTTAGCTACGCAGCATGTGGTGCAGCTCCATCCTGAATCTGTCTGCAGCAGTTTCATAAAGTGGAGAATTGCAACAATCTCCTGAAATTGTTCTGGATACTGATTACTAAAATGTACATCCTTCAGACAGCTGTCAGACATACCGCAGAGGGCAAAGTGAAGTGTCAGTGATTCGCATCTTAACAGATGACTGTCTTCCATGTTGAGATGGATTTACACCGGCTGTTAAAGAAATCAAAAATATAACCTTGCTGTCAGTTGATGGCCAGTGGACCTCTAGACCACCTTTCTACTGAAAATAAGATATCTGTAGCATAAACTACACAACAACTCTTCTGTGTAGGAGCATATAATAAGAAGAGAAGCAACAAGCACGTTCATTTATGTAGAAATTCCTCATAATGATGAATAATTTACAGAACAGTAAACATGATTTTGCTCTTTGCTCTGAGTTACTCCCTATTATTTGATGACCACAAAACAGACATGTCATACCCACAGATACATTACAAGTATTACTGACATTGTATATGTTAGCTTATAAATGACAAGAAACTGAAGTGCAGAAATGAAAAGATATTTTTTACATCTATGTCATCATTTTATAATTTCCATTATAGAGCAGCACCAAGTAAATTTGTCAACTGTAAAATGTTCTACCCTGTACATGTCTTCATCGGCATTTATAAGGAAAGAAAAAAAAAGAAAAAAAAAAGATATAGGTTGTGTAAAGAAAACTGTCAGGGGCATATTGCCCAATACATCATAACCAGATTTTTCAAATACCAATACAAGTTTAGACCTCAAAAATCCTGCACCGTCTGGCTATAATTCATATGCATAAATTAAGAGTATAAAGTGCCTTGTTGGTGCAAAGGAACAGCACAGCCGGGCTGCACAACTGGTGGGAAGCCAGTAAGGGACTGTGCCCTTGTTGCTCACCACGCAAATTCTGCTGGCTGGTTGGGGTACAAGGCCAGCGGAGCCCTGCAGGTTGATCTGACCAACCAATTAATCCTCAAATTATATTAATATGCAACTATTGTGCATCAGCATTTTACACTCAGTGGCACAATTTAGAGCCAATGCAGGTTGTAGAGTCGTAGTGCAGCATAGGATGGGGTGGTATACTTAACCACACTTCAACCCTTCCTTTGACACTGCAACCAAGCAGTTTACCTGCTAAAACTAGCACTTGTTAATCTTAAAAAAACAACTTATTGGTATTGGTGGTACATTGCTGTGTCTCATTCCTACACTAACATTGTTGGGTACTCTTGCTGGAGTTCAGGTTGATGTTTGAAGGACAGAAGAACTTTATGAATTTTAATGTCATGCAGCTGCATTGCGTACAGCATATTCCCAAGGCGCAATGGGGTTTTCCCACCCTGACACCCATTTGGTATTTTGATGACCCTGTGCAACAATACATTGTGCAGGATGGGGAGGGTGCTTCTTTTATAGGGAATGAGAGGAGCCAATGTGATTGGTCAAACTACTCCAGCATGTTGGAATCCCTAAAACAGAGACCTCTGGAAACCTGTTTTAGTTTGAATATTCAAGGGTTGCATTTTAGTCCATGTGAGGCTTTTGAAATTAATGACACAGACACGCACGTTTGCATCCTGATTGGGTCTTATCAGTCATATATCAGGATTAACATACCTTTTGTGATTTCATCCTTCCTCTCCCATTGCCATGGCTTCCTTTGGCAATGGGTAATGTTCTTAATACCCCTCTAATATGTCATTGTAATTGCTTTGTAACGATTCCCAATTGGTTTTCTGCCACCTTGACCACCTTATATTAGTGTGTTATCATCGGTCCAAGCAAATAAATCTTTGGTCTTGCTTTTCACCATCTGCGTAGTATTTTCTGTAACTAACAACCAACCTCTGAGACGTCAATGTGCTTCCTGTTTACACTGGTACGCGCATGCCCAGTTTACACCGCCATTCGCTCTGTGCACCATCACTTCATGCATAACTGCTAGGGTGTGGGTTGGTTTCAGATGTGGGGAGACATGTCACACAGAGCAAAAATCATGCCGAAGTTGTGATGTATTTGTCAAGCCCTAAGTAATGTCTGCAGGCCTTCTCTTCAGTCTCACTAAAGCCCCAACAACCTCTAGCAATGAGTCAGAGCAGGTTGCATATACCCTGTGATGCAAAACCCAGGGCACAGAAAACTACAAAGCACTTGTGGCTGCTTGTTAAAGGTGCCCTGTGGAGTTTTCATGTAAACAAACAGAAGTTATATTTGCATTCTGTGTTACTCACCAAACTGCATTGTGTGTGTCCTTGAGCTCAAACAAATGTGTTGGATGTATTTCCTCCCCCATGAAACATTTGCAAAGCCGATTTCTAAAGTATTTGAAATCCTGCATTGTTTACATCTGTTTTTACTACAGTAGCTTGCAGTCTTCTTCTTTGCCTTTGTTGGCACATTGCTGCATATCTCGGTGTGTTACTTCAACCTGCAGATCAATGTGACACGAGTGGTATGATTGTGTATCGTGCCACCATCCTCATGCACCTAAACAAGATAAACAGAAAAGGGAACCACTGATAGAAAAACAGCGGCATAGCGCGCTAGAGGTCTACCGTGTGGTTCCTTCGTATACTGCTGCTGTGATATGCCCCCAGGGTTAAATAAGGTATATGTCTGTCTGTCTATTTATCTGAATCTCCACAGGGAACCTTTAAGCTGCAGCCAGACCCGAATCCCCAAGATCAATTTACTTGTGTGGTCGTAAACATAACCAGCAGGAGCTACCATGGCTAATTGGCTGACAACAGTTCACAAAGGTATAAATCATACAGCATTTTATCAAACATTTCACTGTCCTTACATTCACTGTGGCCAAACGCCCTCTCTTCTTCTCTGCTGCTTGTATTATTTCACTGTGCAATTACACATAAATTGACATACAGTGTTTCCTGAGTGAGAAGTCAATCCCACAACTTAAGTTTTTAGTAATAAACTGATAACTGAACAATAAAAGTGAGAAGAACAAGAAACAGGATTTCAGGATCTCAGAAAAGAGAAGGAGACATATCCTGAGTGTAAGATACACCCTTGTGTGCCTGCTTTTTGCACTCTGGGCCTTCATTGTGTCCCGAATGTAAAGTCCAGTAGGTCAAAGCTATAACCTCTAGTTAGTGACTGTGGTGTATCAAAAGTCTAAAGTTACCATACCCTACCTTCCAAATGTAAATTGTTGGCAGTGAAATCCTCAGGCCAACTGCCATTTTGGTGGACAGGAAAACAAACAACAGAAAGACATGTTACTTAGCTTTGGAAATAACTGGATTGAGCTACACTCTAGGCTGAAGAGGTATCTGTTTTTTTATACCCTAATACCTTCTTGACCAACACGTTCTCATTCCGAACTCTTCAAATACTGCCAGTATATCGTCAGTGAATTCTGTATCTGACACTGATACAAAAAGGGACCTTTTCCAATGGTATACTATGCTGGTGGGCAGCGTCACTTTACAACGGTACCCAGCGGCATATCATACTGCCGCAAAACGTGCATCAGTTCATAACAAAACATGGCATCAGTTGAAAATGCCGCCACTAACAATGTAATATAAGGAGCTGAAAAGTCCTTATAAAGCAGGCAGAAGGGGAGGTGAATAGGTCCAACGAACCCCAGACTTTCACCCAGAATTCCCCTGTTAAGCCAAACCATGATTTGTTTTTTTCTAAACCTAACCATGTGCTTTTGTTGCACATGGAAATAAACATAGATACGCAGTGTTTAACCAATGCTAGAAATCTATTTTGAAAAAGACCGAAGGCATCTAACGAGCTGGAACTTTACATTTCCTACAATGCCTACAATGCTGTGTTTCTAATATGTAATTAGTTTTTATACTTATGGCTCATAGAATACTGAACAGGCAGGAAATAAGCGCCCTTGCTCAAAGGCCCACTATAACTAATTGCCTTGGAAGATAAAGACGCATTGGTGGGCTGAACAGAGATGAAGTGTTGGATAAAATCATGTGACTAATGAGCTGCTGTTGTTGTTGGAAGAAGTCATCTCAATATTAAGCTGTATGCAGCAATACTTGCAAACAGGGGCAGAGGCATTTTTTCTTTTTTTTTTTACTAGTCCTGTAGTGTTATCCCCACCACTTGCAGCCGTCGTCTTTTTCAGCTCAGCTGCCTGTTCCATAACAAAGGACTGACCCCTGGTGGCGTGTGCCATGCACTACAATACATCGCCTAACATGCGCACCTGTTACTGTACATGATGTTTGTGTTTCCCAAGCTAAATATTCTCTTTATAACTGAAATTTATCGATAGTATATTCTTTAAAGGTGCATTCTTGTATGGGTGCACATGTGTACAGTACCCTCCCACCCTGGAAAAATAGGGCTCCCCCTGGAAGCTATGGTGTAATTCAAACACTTGACTTTATTTATAATGCATGTAAAGTTCTGTGTGTGTGTGTGTATGTGTATATGATAGATGACAGTGAATTATGCCCAAATGATCAAAATGGTATTGCTTTATTTTGTGCATAGATTTCAAAAGTGGCAGATAAAATTTCTGAGTGGTAGACAAGAAAAAAAAATGACAGTAAAGAAAATAATTTCCGACCCTAATTACACCTGCAAAGATATCTATCACACTCAAATAATAACCTTTTCCCTACTAGAAGCCTACTGGTTGGTGCATCCAGGCTGAGAGATGTTATGACAATGACAATGTAATTATGGTAGTTTTGTAATGTAGTAATTGAATGTCAACCGTTTTCTCTCTCCTCTCATGTCTTGCCATCAAGGGTGTGGGTTTAATTTCCACATGGTGAGAAGGGACAGGGGGGAGCATTCTGGTATATATGCATGAATCAATTTGTGCCCATGGTGTAAATGTCGTTAATTTGGTAAAATTAAGGTCCTCTTTTATTGCACGTGTCCCTCCCCCCAAATCTACACCTATGCTGTACACTGTACCTTTTCTGTCCCTCTCTATTAAAGGTAAAAATGCCACCAGAAAAAAAGACCAACTTGTCATATAATATAAACTGTAAATCTCTGTCAGAAACATTTATGCTAGTCCAAAATGAGAAAATCATGATTCCGCAAAAAAGGCGTGTGCATTAACTCTAAGTGGGTTTACTTTCCACAATATTTCTGTAATGCTAGACTGTTACCATTTAGTTCAGCAACACGTATAATTTTAGATATACAAGGTTTCTGCAGGACACCGACAATATTCATTATCCAATAAAATTGATTCAGGAAAAAAAAGTAGCCTGTGCCTGATTCAGAGAGTGTGCGCTGCATGCAAAACGGAAAGCCCTGGGAAGTCAAATGTCCTCTTCTTGAGACGAGTGTGTGCCCTCCCCTCTCCTGCCTCATCTTCAGACGTAATTAAACAAAAGAATAGAGTGGAGAGTCTCGGCTCTCATTGCATTCTGCAGGGATAATTAGATGTGAAAATAAACTAGCAGGACTGATACAGCTCAGTTAGCAAACAAAAGGAGGGAGGGAGGGTACGGGGAGGTCTGCGACTGCTACCATATTTAATATTCATAATTCCATTGAAATGGATTTGGCTGAGGCACCTCCAGGCTCTGTTACAGTATATTCAGTCACACTACTTCTTTTATTAAAGGTGCTGTGGTGGTTTTGGCCTGTAGGGGGCAATTTAGTAGCATGATACCATGCTTGTACTAACAGGGTATGCTTTGTCGTGTGTGAGAGCAAGTCTGTGTGTGCACGCTAAGGTGACGGCTGTGTGTGTGTGTGTGACAGTGGAAGCTTCTGCGTTCAACTGAGTTTAAGTTGATTTCCTGCAAAATCCGGATGCTGAACAGCAATTGGCAGGAGGAGGTTGACACATCCAACCTAACAAGAAATAATTAAAGATGAATGGTTTTTCATCAACAAATTAATTGCGGCCTCAATTTACATATGGAAGTGAAAGTTAATTTACCGGTGTGTGTGTGTGTGTGTGTGTGTGTGTGTGTTCTTTTCAATGGCTCCACATGGTGAGGATTAGTAATGGTGGTTTTATTTAGTGTTTTAATTGAAATGCCGCTGCAAAATTAAGTGCTCTATATCCTAATCACACACACTTAACCCCATGAAATAGAATTCAGGGCTCGGTTAGTGACGTGTTTGCTTTGATGAAAAAGAAATATGGATGGGAGTTACTTTTCGGCAGCGCAGCATCTCAATGGCCATGCTGGCGCAGCTGCATGAACAAAGAAGCAATGATGGAATGTAACTGTAGTCAAACAGATTTTATCATCACACTTGCTTCATCCCACTGGGGAGCTTTGGGCCTTTTTTTGCATGCTTATGTGTGGTAAAAATGAACTGACAGAATTATGTATATACCTTACCTATAAAACAAGCCCCCAGCGCAGGACCTTGAGTTCGCTATGATGTGTTAATCCAGACGCTTCCGTGCAGAGAACAGTTTTCTGCTTCATTTTATCATTATCTTTTGCCTGCATCTGTTTTTCTTTTTAACCTCATGATTATGTAAAGCCTTGAACAAACAAAAGAGGTAATTTCCCACTTCAATTCTTTCACGAGTCTCGCAGCTCACTTGACAAGTTATGAAGAGTGGCAAACCGTGCCACTCACACGGTGATGATTTGAAATGACTTAACAACAACAAACATAGAGATGAAACTGTCACAACCCCCAATTCCCTTTCAGACATAAAGCATTCCGAACATTTCTATACATTTTCTATATAACAATATTTATGCTTTTCCTGCTTTGAGTCGAAATTAAGTAATTTAAGGAACGCTTTACCCACAAAATGATCATTTGTATATAATTTACCCATGTCTTGTTACCTTGAATTTGTGAGGAAAACTTTGTTTCTTTGCATGCCTTCATGGGTAATGAAGAATCCAAAAAATTGAGAAAATTCCTGATGCACTGAAGTTTAAGAGGGACGTCGTATTATAACAGGGAAACTATACCAAAACATGTGTTTACAAACTCCCAAACAACTTGTGCAGTACAGTCCATGTTTCATACATCCAGTCACATGCTCAGTACTTACTGCATGAGTTATGTGAGTGTCAGAAATGGATATTATTGGGAATAGAATGATTTTATGTGTTTTACTATAAGTTGTGTTTCACTATATAAGTTTTAGATGTGAGAACAACGAGAATACTGAGATGATTTCAGCTGATCTGAATGTGTTTGCTTTGCAGAAGTGGAGAAGTACAGGAGAGGAAGAGACATGAAGTCTGAGGAGCACATACCGCAATGCTTAGATAATTACTTTCATATATGGTAAAAAGAATAGAAAGTGATATACAGATAGTAAGGTACAGCACGTGTAGGGAGTTGTGTTGTTCTCTTGTCTTTCAAAACAGGAACCACGCCCCCACCGCCAGCGGGAAGGAGTCAGATTAACACGAGACAGGGGCGTGGTGTGGTGAAGGAGGAAGTGGAACTGCCAATGAGAAGAGGACAACGCCTCGCATGCACAATGACTCATGTGATGCTTAAATACACTGGGTCAGGAAGAGATAGTAGGTCAGACTTCGTGAACTGGCACGTTTTTGTTGCTTGTCAGGGAAAGAAGCTGAGACCCAGAGCTCTGTAATTTTATTCCTTTACTGCTTAATAAACTACATTAACTGAGACCGAATATCTTCTCCTATTGCTTCATTAAAGAACACGCAGGACTGAGCTCACACATAGCACACTAGAGAGTAGGACGAGCCTCGAGTCCGACAATATGTGGATTTAGTTTTGCTGTTTTTAAACGCAGTCCCCCTCAAACATTTCACTCACTGTGAAGTTTTCTTCACAAATTTAACCTAACACAGGCTGAGTAACTGATATACAAATGGTCATTTTTGAGTGAAGTATTCTTTCAGTCAGTGGTTCCCAACCTTTTCACTAAGAGAGCCCTTTTCTACCAGAGTAAAATGACGACCCCTGACTTAGTGACATATTATGGCTTTTTCGTATTTCTAATGCATAACAATAGCAGCACAAAACAACTGATAAATGTTAATTCAATAACTCTAATGACAAGCTTTACATTTTGAGACTTTACTTAAACGTATGCTCGACATCTACAACAGCGGCAGCTGCCAGCCATAACAACAAAATGTACATTATTCACACATGCGCAGTAGGTAACACAGTACTTAAACTGTACAGTTAACCCACATAGTGAATGCAATAAGTGCAGGAGGTTGTGTTAAATTAGAGATCTGGATAAATTTTCAGCAGATTATTTCCTGTGAATACTGTCTCAGCGATGGGTTTTCCTGATATTTGTACGATTTGATTTTGTCTCTGTATAATGTGTTTTTAAATTTTTAACAATCACACAAAGTTAATGTGCTTCCTTTTAATAAATTCAGTGTCTTGTTCTCCCTGATGCTTGGCCATTGTTGCATTTTTGTTTTTTTGTTTTAACGGCTCACTTTTCTCATGCTGTTTAGCAGAGAGTGAAGGCTCAATGAATTAAGCTTGTGGCAGGTGTCTGTGCCCTTATCCTGTGAGATTCTTTTAAAAGTTTAGATACTGAATAATAATCTGATCTTTATAAATAACTTATTCATTTAATTTTCTTCACTTAAATTAATTAAATGTTGAGATATGGCCTACTGTGTATATTTAAAAAAAAAAAAAAAGTTGTTTTTTTTTGCCAAGTATTTGCGTTATGTATTTAAGATTCAAAATATGATGGGAAATTAGTGGGATTCCAAAAAAAACAGTTACTGTATTTAAAAAAAATAATTAGTTGAAAGGTTTACTTCTAAAAAAAAATAAAAAAATAAAATAAAATAAATTAATTTATTTATTTTTCCCCATAAATTCAAATCAAGCCGGGATTTCCCATACACAATATACAAATAAATAAATGAATAAAAAATTGCAACAATTTGTGTACCACAGTGCGCCTGCCACATGGCAATGGCAGGACACCATCATTGTCAGGAATGTGTTTCTAGCATGGAAATATAAGACCCAGACAAATGAGCTCTGCAAGATGATTTTAAAGTATTCCAAAATTAATCCAAAGTATGTAGAGTATTTTCAACTGAGCAATGGAATATCGTACACATTACATTTTAGAGCATGTACATAATAATCTGTCAAGGAATGTGCTTTAAAATTAACCCTCCCAACGCTGGAAATGATAGCTTGTACCAATAATACTGCTAATCAGGTCAGTCGGTAAGTTAAATCATGCAAGCGGTAAAAGATAAGCTGACTCTTAGAGTGTCCTGGAACACAAATGGGCAACATGGAAGAACAAGAAGAAACAGAAAGGCTTCCTAACTCTTGAAACTGGTAAAATAACTGACATTTCCTCTTTTTGCCAGCACAATATGCTACACATTAAATGTAGGCCAAAAACTCATATGTACAATGAACAACCAATAAAACTCTGTCAATAAAGGATTTAATGGGTGAAATAAAACATTTTATCTGCCACAGGGGGACATAAAAAAAGAATCATGGGACTAACTAACATCTGTGATTATTTTTATCTGAATAATCACAAAAAATGTCATGTTCTTAAATCAGTCTTTCCCCTCTATTAAAGCTGAATTACGAGTGGCAGCTGTCGTTAACTTTACATGGACAAAGAAAGCACAGATCATAAAGCCTGACACACTGTCTTCCTTATTAAACAAAGTGACAGACTCAGCTGTGTTACCTTAAACTTTTTCTGGTGAAAAAAACAAAACAAAAACAAAAACAGGACAAAAACAGTCAACATGGTGTTAAAATCCAAATATTAAAATCTAAAGATTTTACCAGATTTGATTTGACTGTCATAGGACAAGGAAAAAACACAGGTTTGAGCCATCTAAGTATATAATCTTTTTTTTTTTTTTTTTTTTTTTACCTTCATTCACCACAGGGACGATGGTGAAAATGCCAAGGCAGATTCCCTGTTGATGACACAAAGCAGCCATATGCTCTGTGTCTTTATATGTTTTACTGTTGGCTAGATTTTGCTTCTCTACACACAAAACTTTACTGTGAAACATGGCTTTACATTATGAATGCATTTGAATATATTTGTAGAATGTGTGTGCTTAACATGAAACGTTACCTCCTCGGCTCCATCTGGTACATGAGTACACACCTGACACTGTCATCCTTGGCTTATCTCACAACGCAGCATGGGATGGGATAGAACTGGTTGTGAGTGTGTGTGTGTGTGTGTGTGTGTGTGTGTGTCTGTGTGGTGAAATATATGAAATCTTAAATGTGTCACAGTCATGCAGACACATGTGCAGACATACATATTCAGGCGTGTCGCTTTGAGGCTTCTAGGCTTTCTTTTCTGTGACACACAAACACACACACACACACACACACACACACACACACACACACACACACACACACTCTCCCCAGGGCAGAAAGCTAATTCTTCCATTTTATACAATAATGCGGGAGGAGAGAGATTTTGTCCCTGATTCTGTGGAAACAGGAAACTATTAACTTGCAGCAGTAACAAAAAGGGACAGAACAATTACACTGCAGCTGTAATTTCTTTCTTTTTTTTTCAAATAAAGGACTACAACATCTCTCCACAACTCTGAATCACAGACTGTAAAAAATAATCAATGTAGCCACTCTAACGTCATCAACGTCATTGTGGACTTCTATTTTGAAACCCGAGTTTGGCATTTTGACCACTGTCATCTTGATTTTTTGAGCCAGAAGTGACTATATTTGGATGAAAGGGTGGAGCTGGACTTGACTAACTGAGTGTAGCGATGCCATGTAGAAAGCCTGTTACTCAAATTGGATGCAACCTTAACTATGCCTACCTTTAAGCCGAAATTGAATTTAAGTGGTTGGCAGGAGCCCCTTGCCCACTGCACAGGAAAAAGAAAAACAATTAAACCTGCTAACATGTGGCTTTTGTATGTTATGGGAAAGATTACAACCGGCATTCAGATCTGGGTCAAATGACTCTGTAGTAGTCACGTGTATTTATCAGCACTGGCTTTGATAGGTAGTGATGGAAATACAGCACTGGAGTGAATGCACTCATTTTAGCACCTAAACTGGCAAGATGCAATGACGCTCCACCACCAAATACTGTCCATGTCCACCTAGCAGTGCTCACACATTGCTCCAAATTAGTCTGCACAGAGTCTGAGAGTCAAATAAAAAGAAGTAACCACCATAAAGTTTCATAGCTTTTCCAGCCTGTCAGTAGGAAACACCAAAACCAAAACAAAAAAAAAACAGAGAGGCATACTTGTCTGCTGCAGAGCTGTGTACACACATCTGGCAATGGGAAAGCAGTCTATAGACTGCTAGGGTTGCATAGGGTTGGCCAGATGGGGCCAATGTAAATCTTGGGGAAGCACACCTGAACCCAAAGCCATAACAGAATTTCAGTAATTATATAATGCTGTTGAGGTATATGGGCAAGTTGAAAACTATGTCAATATGAGAGTTAAAGAGCCGCATACTGATATACGTTGTTTTTCCTATCATACAGTTAACATTACTAAATATCTGGTGTGCATAGGCTAACACAGATACAGTTAGCATTATAAGTCCACAACAATCCTTTTTTAATGTGTATATATCTGTATACATGGTAGACCATTTAGATTCCTTGTTCTTCAAATAGGCTGGTTGTCCTTTCCCTTGAAAACACTTAAATACAGCTTTCATTTGAAGGAGTACATTCATTGTAAAGGAACAACTGGGGACAAGCCTTCTCAAATTTAGAGGAGACTCATGGGTACCCATAGAACCCATTTTCATTTAGATATCTACAGATGAGAGTTTGAAGGACCCCTTTGAAAATGACCATGTCAGTTGCTCCCTCACTAAAATTTTGCCTAACCTGGGAGCGCTATTTAGCCCCCTTTCCGAACAAGCTAGCATGACATGATTGGTGCCAATAGATGCCTTAGGTTGTTTAGTTTCATGATATACCACTTTGTCTTCATGCTAGCCTAAAAAAATGAGTGTGCCGCAGACTCTTTAAGGCAGTAATGTCAGCTTCCAATCATTCTCACAGCAATTGCATAGGGGTTGCCATGGGACCCCCACAGGCAATTAGTTATAGGGACCATGTCTTTATATCATGCTGTAAACATGTTTATTTCTGCTTGAAAGTTCAGCATTTTAACATGGGGGTCAGTGGGCACTGACTCACTCTTGGAGCCAACCTCAAGTGGCCATTAGAGGAACTGCAGTTTTTGGCACTTCTGGGCTTGCTTCATTTTTCAGCCATGGAGGTTGTCGCTTAATTTGAACACAGAAAGAGAGGACAGACGTTTGAGTGAAGAGCAATGAGGGAGGTGGGAATGGCCTCAAGCAACCACGCACACACACACACACACACACACACACACACACACACACACACACACACTGATGAAACCTCCTGTGCAGCATTGTCATCACTCTTCATTTGCACTGTGGATCTCCAGAACCAGCTTAATGTACCACCGTGCTCACACACACACACACACACACACACACACACACACACACACACAGCTGCAGACACACACATCATCATAATCTACTATCTCATCGTATTTCCATGTGACTCATCCATTATACTGCGTTCTATAACTTCAGCAATTTTTCATCCGTGACCATCTCAATCTTCAGCAACAAAAACACTGCTAGAGCGTGAAGCCTTCGCCATATGAGTGGTAATTAAAATACTTAAAGAGCCAATCTGCTGTCCTGAACTTACTTAACACGTGGGCAAAAAGGTTTCATTCTTAGTTTAATTAGCGGAAAAAGCAGGAGTTTTGACAGTTCAACTCAAGTTTTCAATTTATTCTCTTGCTGTCAAGAATCTGTCAAAAATGGGGGGGGGGGGGGGGGGGGGTGTTGACAGTGATTTATTTCACAAATTCACAAAATCAGAAAATTCAAATTCACAAATCTCATCAATATGGATGAAGATTACATACATACATGACAATCACTGCAGGCATTCATGGAACAGAGTAAACAGTGAGAGTCACAGAGATCCAGGGCCAGATTTATGTAAACGAGCATTTTATTCAATCTGTGCACCTGCAATTAACATCTGGTTCATCACTGCATTGTGTAATTACACAGTCTGCGACTGGGGGCATTTGACAGGCATGTTCTGTCATGAAGAAAGAACAGCAGCCATGCTTGCAGCCAAAAAAACCAAAATAAAGGAAGGTAGTTTTTTCTCAAACCTTCAAGGTTGTGGTGAAGTAGATGTAAAAACTAGCACTATGTCATAGTGGTTACGATGCTTACATGCTCAGAAACACAATGTTACTATGCATTTTGTTTAGCAGGTTATGTTTACCAAGATCGCCATTTTAGTATGTTTGCATGCAAACATTTGTAGACATGCATTTAAAACAGTCAGTGATGTGATGTATCTAAGTTAACTTCCTCAAGTACTGTACAGATTTTGAGGCACTTGTGATTGCGAGTGCTTCCATTTTCTGTTACTTTATATTTTGAGTTTGAATGATGCTGTGCTTTAGCCAATCACAATGGAGGGGGCGTGGCTGAGACATGCAGGTGTCCCTAGGAAATGTGTAGCTACAGAAACAGTAAGCTCCGCGTCCATAGCGACCGCTCCACCCAAAATGCCGTCTCGTCAACGTGAGTTGCAACATGATTGAGCTAACTGGAGTAGTTTCATGTCATATCCGACAACAGGAGGCTTTTAACAGATGACGTCCTGATGTTAGCTTTGCTAACTGTCCCTGTTAGCATCAGCCACTGATGCTTTCTAGACATCGTGATTTCCCAAAACTGAACAAATACCACACATAGCAACACAAAACTGCTTTGCTAGCTCAATCATGTTGTAACTAAGATATCCGCTGGAAAAAATATTTTATTCATGGACCGTTTATTGAGTTATTACCTTATTTTTATACAGTCTATGGTTATTACAGACACCGCTAAGGGCTAACGTTAACAGCTAATGGTTAGCCCAGCTAATCTATGATGTTATTATTGTTATTATTTACAAACCGTGCCCACAGAAATAGTAACGTTTGTTCAGTCATTGTGTTTATAGACTTAACAAACATCAGATTAGTCTACACGGTGATACAGTGATGTGAAAAATGTGATATATAGCTAAACTCTGCTGGTTTTCTACCCGAAGTATTTGTAAACAACACGGCGATTCCCTGGGGGCACCACCAGAAGTGAAGGGCGTGAGCGATCGCCGAGGCCCCTGCACTTCCGTTAGTCGAAAAACTCCGGGCTGTGCCTCCAGAGGTAAAGGAAGAAAAAAAAAAGTTTTTTTTTGTTTTTGTTTTTTTTTTAACCGATGGATTTCCAGATTGCTAGTATTTAAATAATTACACTGTTGCAGGGTTGATTTATTTCTTAAGACTAATATTTTCATGATAATCTATGTAAACATTCTTTGGCTAGTTTCAGATGAATAGAGCTGGGCACCAGTGGTATTTGGCTCATTTTAAGTGATTAATATGTGACTGCAAATACTTAGATGCAAGTCAGAATATAGTCTTATAACAATTCTTCAACCAAGCCAGATTTACTATGCTTCACCGCAAATCCACGCTGACTTAAAGTTGCGTACGTGAGTTGAGACCTGATGTGAAAGTTTGATTGCAACCTCCACTCACATCCACATTAATAAATGTCGAGCTTTACATGGAAATTTCCCTTTGCCCAGTTTTTCGTCTATAACTATGGATAAATACAATACTTAATTGATCCCAAGGGGACACTTCATATGCCACCTGGCAGTACCCCAACTGCAACATTAAAGTGATGTAATCCACCACTGATTAAAACCAATAATATAATAAGCATTATTCTGAAATGTGTTATTGTGCATGATGACTACTTTTACATTTGCTACTTTAAGTATGTTTTGATGCTAATATTTTTGTACTTCTATTCAACATTTTGAATGTAGGGCTTTTACTTGTATCAGAGTATTGTAGTACTGCTACTTCCACTGAAGTAAAAGATCTGAGTACTTCTTCTATCACTGCACAAAGTACAGCTACAGTTGATGGGACTGCCATTAGGGTTTGTAAGTATTGTTCCATTAAACACTATATTATCAGTATGTAACAGAATGTTGCTTTCCATAGAGCCATGGCTGTAGCATGGCTAATGAAAATGCTCATTAAATAAAATAACTGAAAATATTTACTAAGGGAAGCGATACTGAAAAAGTAAAAGAGATCAAAAGTGAAATGTAAACAAAATGCAAGTAAAAGATTGCTCATTAGGAGCTAAGTAAACACCAAGTTTATGCTCAGGTTTCATGACCACACAACCAGGACTCCAATCACCTTTAGTTTTGAACTCATCTGGCACACCTCCTCTGTGCCACTTATGTTCCTAAAAAACAAGCTAATTAAAAGTTCTCTTTTCCAACACAGCTTTCATTTACTGTACTGACACATACATCTGCACCTGTTTTTATAAGTAGAGTATTTTCCACACAAAAATGGCTGTCAGAAATCCAATAAATTGCAACAAACCACTCCCTTTATATCACCTTGTTGTTATTTTTGCTACCCGTGCAATCCTTTCTTTAATGCAGGATGCATGCATTCATATCAGGTCTGTCCATAGGCAAGTAAAATTGTTTGAAGTGCTGAACAGTGCTTCAGAAGCTCTCAGAATCAATATCCATGATCAATATCTTGATATCATTTTCACATACTCAAACTGACAACACTTGACGAGTGCTTTCATCCAACCTAAGGTCCAATACTGGCACTGCCTCTAATGCTGACTTTAAAAAGCATCCAGAATGATCAACTGCAGGGTGGAACTCTGACACTTGGTACTAACAAACTTCATTTTTCAACTGTGGTTGGAAAAAGTGAAAGAAAATGACAGATTGGAGCTTAAGCAAAGGACCCAACTAGATGTGCCGGGTGGCAGGAACGTGTGCACAAGGCACTGACTTGGCAATATTTTCAACTATGACACACACCAACTATGCTGATTATGAAAAGGGCTGCAAAAATCTAATTATATTATGCAAAATGGATTGAAAAGTCTGTGAAATGATGTTGTAATACATTTAAAGTGTGACAGTTGATGAATCAGCCTAAAGAATGTCTGTCTGTGCAATAGCCCAGAAGGAAATGTTTCTCTAATTGTATTAGGTTCTCTGTATTATAACTAGGTGCTTGCCAGAACCAGTCTTTTCTTGTTTATCACTGAACAGCTCCACTGGTTAACCACCTTGTTAAAACACATACTGACAATCATGTTTATGCGCACTTAGTCCACGGGATTCAAACCTGACAGAAGCAAGCTTCTCTCGGCCAATCTTTTCTGCCAAGCAATGCCTCCAATCTACATGCTGAATGTGGAACACAGTCTAATTAATTCCAGTTGCCAATTTGTCTGCACTTCACTGTGTATGTGAGGTCTTCTGTCTAATCACTGCTCGGTTTAAAGCAAAAAGTGAAGAATGTGTTCAACAGCAGGGTCAAGTTCCCCATTCATGCAGCGTGCTGAGAGGGAAAAAGAACACAGAATACTAAAACTAGTTAACCTCAGCTTCATGCTACATGGGGATTCTCTAATGTGCTCCAATGGTTCACTGGAGACCGCAGTAACAGCCCCCTTTTAATATTTATATAGATTCATTTAAATGTGCCTGAAGCTGTCAACAACAGCATGCAGAAATATGTTTCTCCATTATATGGCAGTTTGAAATAAATAAATCATAGTATACAGCTTGTTGTAGTGATGAGATATTTCAATCTCTGCAGTGTAAACACTCGCAAAGTTCCTCGCCAAACCATGTTCAATAATGAATAATCAGATGGATTTCTATCCAGCTCGTATGTTTATCTATCCAGGGAATCTTAATATCAAAGTGTTTGGAAAGCCTTCTTGTTTATCTGATGTGCTTCCATCTGTTGACATCTATGTGTGTAATATCATGCAACAGGTCTTACATGCTTCATGTGCTGTATTTGTATCTGTGCTAGAGGGTAATTATTTAAGTTTGTTACATTGTTCCAGGTTGTATTTTTTAAGGTTTGAAGGTTTAAGGTTTGAAAGTTCCATTCATCATTCATCATTCCATTCCTCTATTATAGGCTTTTTAAATTCATGGGACGCTATCTCACCTTTGACAGGGGGAAACTAAATATTCTATGTTTTTGAGAGTACGAGTAAGCATCATTGTTGTTTGCCTTGCCTACATTTAAACTACATGCTTTTGAACTGCATTCAGGGCATTTTATCTTTCGTTTGTAGTGAAAATGAAACTAAACTGGTGTCACCCAGTGTTTACTAGCTATCTACCGGCTTGCTTTGTGAGATTACACTTCCCAGTAATTTGTCACTTGGCCTATTGTTTTGTAAGGGTATCAGAGGAAAAAAGAAGAAGAACTAGAATGGTAAATGAATGGCCTGCATTTATATAGCACTTTCTAGTCTTAGCTACCACTCACGGTGCTCAACAACATAAGCACCATTCACCCATTCACACACAGATTCATACACAGGTGGCAGAGGCTTCCATACAAGATGGCACCTGCTCGTCAGATCAACATTCACAAACGGATGGCACAGCCATCAGGAGCAATTTGGGGTTCAGTGTCTTGCCCAAGGACACTTGGCACTGCAAGGACCAGGGGTCAACCCTCAGCTCGACATGTTGACAACCAGGAAGAAGAGGATAAGAACAAAGACAAAGAAGAAGAAAAGTAGAATTGGACAAAGAAGAAGATGAAGAGGACAAAGACAAAAAAGAAGCTGAAAAGAAGAAGACGACAAAGACGAGGAAGAAGAACTACTTGGATAACCCCCCCTTGGGGGTATTCAATTTTGTTCACTCCATTATTTTCATTAATCTACACACACATATAGGGCCCAAAATACACACACATGCACACACAGAACATGCCTCAATGACAGACATCGGCGTGATGGGGCTGCTATGTAGCACCCCGGGCAGTGGAGGATTCGGTGCTGTGCTCAAGGGCACCTTAGCAGTGCTCAGGAGGTGAGGTGACACCTCTCCAGCTGCCAGTCTACACTCTGCACTGACTGGTCCCCTGGTGGGCTTGAACCGCCAATCCAAAGTCCTCACAGACGGAGATGCTGCAGCCGTCAAATATGTTATTGATAACATAGTATATGTGATGCTATATATGTTATGGCCTTTAGAGTCCATTTTAAATGGCAATTAGTCAAACATTGTTGCTGTCACAAAGCATGTCACAGGGATTTTTTTTTAAACAGCTTCCAAGCATCTGAGTGGGTGTGCTGCTGTCTGTGTTTGAGTGACAGTTGAGCTGGCAGGGGCACAGAAGGAAAAAGAATAAAAAATAAAAAATAAAACTAATTTATGCTGGAAGCTCGTCTGCAAACTGACACCAGCAGTGCACTTTTTCATGATGAATGTTTGTAAGGTATCTCATTCAGCAAATAAAGTTGCAGACCAGGAAAAATGTTGTAGTTAGCGTTATCCTAGACTTATGCAGGGGTTTTTAAGTTGCACAACATTCAAACTTGGCCCCTCTTCTCTACACTGCTTGTGGGCTGCGCACACTGTGTGCCACTATTGTAGGAATGTGACATTTGTTGTACTGGAAAAAGTGATACTTAACCAGGGACCAGTGTCTGGTGAATTACTTTTACAGGTTACTATTTATCTGGTTAAAATGCAAAAAGCAATCAAACTATTCAAATTACTTCATCAAAGTAATGTAACTTATTACATTTAATTAATGTTTGCTTACTTTTCATATGCTGCTGATTGCAGTGATATTAACTAGATGTATCCTCAGGTTTGACATTGGCCATTTTAATGTTTTACACTCTACTGTAAGGCATGGCAGAACCTGGTTGCTTACAGCAGTGCACAATGATTTCATTGGCAGACAAGAGGCAGTCTGTAGCGCAGCTGGACAGAACCGTTCCCAGTAGTATCATACACTGCCAGTGGGCCGCACAGCACCTGTCGCAGCAGTTTAATATGCTGCTGAATGGCATCAGTTTGAAATGCTGCCGGAACCGATATAATATAAGGGGCCAGAAAGTTCCTATAGGGCAGGCGGGAGGGGTGATGAATGAGTCCAACAATCCCCGGACTTTCACCTGAGAGGCTGGTGTTTGCTTCCTGTATGAATGTGGAGCCAAACCATGTTTCCATGTTTTGTTTTGTTTTTAAAAATCTAACAATGTGCATGTGTTGCACAAGGACATAGACATAAACACAGTGTTTTACCAATGTTGTTAGTTTATTTTGAAAATTACTTTTTTCAAATGAGCAGAAACTTTACCTTTGATGTGAAAACAGAAGTGTATTTGATAAAGACACAATATATATAACAGGCCTAAATTGACACGCCATCCCAAAACGCCAACAACAAATGCAGGAGGCTACCTAGCATGTAACACAAAGACGTGAACAGCTGCTGACCCGCTTTTTCCGGAAATATGCCATACGAAGGAATTCCTGCACAGCGAAAAGATGCAAAGCAACAGAGTGAATGTTCTACAATTAAGCTTTTTATTGAAAAAGAATATAATGTGATTGTAACCTCTTTGTAATAACCAACATTTTGATTAGTAACGGTTATTTAATTACATATTTTTCTCATTAACTAATTAAAGCTACATTTACTTTGTAACTAATTGGAAATTCCCTTACTTGCAACATGTTACTCCCCAACATTGCCAGGGATATGATAGGATACTCATTAGGATTAGGTCTCGTTATCTTAGCTACCACATTAGCTTAAAGCTAATGTGCTAGAAAGCTAATGCAGTTGGTGATGTCTATGTGTGTAGCAGTTCAAAGTCTGTAGCTCTCATGTGTCTTGCAGTCTGTTACTGCCAACCAACGACAAACTTATGACCTTACTGATTCATGCAAATAAGGTTTTACATGAAATGATTTGGTTGCCGATATGCTAAGACATTATGGTACTAATACTGTAGTAAATGTAGCCCAATATATCTGATTCAGATGTCCCTCTCACCTTCCAGATTTCTATTCCTGTCCCTTTTACAGTTTAAGATTGATTTTTAAATCAAAACCTCTCTGAGCACTGTCCTCTTACAACCTGAGGTTAGGATCAGAGTTCATAAAAATGTTGACACACTCATCTGAGTCGCCTCCAGTTTTTACCATGTGCTCAAAGTAATGAGCTTGAGCAACAGTGAGTGCTGTGGCAATATTTTTATCCACAGTTAATATTCTCCCAGAAAAATGGCAGAATTGAACATCAGTCAAAGAACAAAGCACAGAGGTTTTTGGGAAATGAGCAAGGATGTGTATTATTGCTTATGGATTTCCATTTGAAACAGGAACAAAGTCCTATATAAAAGTGACATAGCCTGGCTTTAATAATCCTTCCGTACTAAAAGGAGAACAGTATGTGACTGTGTAAAAGTGGTGGGGCTTTTGCTTTTTATAACTGATCATCATGACAGTGAGAACTAAAAGAAGCAATTATATTACCGAGGTTCACTTGTGTGCGGATACACACAAATCCCATACAGAAAGGCAGAATTTGCAACATCACACACACAGCTCAGTAATGTGCCTTGATTGCAAATTAAAATGGACTCAAGTCAGGAAGCAGATTACAAAGCTGGCAAAGCTGCTGCTTTTAGACATTTGTGAAGACACTGGGGATGGCGATGGATTTACCACTAAGACGTCCCAGCTGACTTTACAGATATTTCTCCAGCTGTCCTTGATATCTCTCTCTCTCTACTTCTCGCTCACTCTTTCCTTCCCGTTTTCTGTCTCTCTGGGAAAGATATTCCTGTCACACGTCCTCATTAAATCATAGACCAGCTAGACTCTGTAAGTTGAGAAAATGTCTTCAAAGCACACACACACACACACACACACACACACACTCACACATACACTATCATAAATGAACGTGCATACTATCCAGCACAGTACACAGACAGGGCTTGCCTAATCCCTAGTTAATGAAAGCAAGAGGAGGCTGGGTCCAATAAACTCTTGCAGTTTGCCAGCCTGTACAAATCCACTGTGAAATTAATGCTATTTATAGGAAATGCCAATTCTATGATAAGAGTGCTTCTCATCAAACTCCATCAAACACACTGACTTTACAATATCATAAAAAAAAACAACAAAGTCACATTTAAATTGTGAAGGATTTTTGTTTAATTAAAATGAAAAAGGTGGACCTAATAAGAAGCCATTCAGGTTGGAATGACCCATTTCCAGCTGCGATTGGACCAAACAGACATCCTCCTCTGCTTATTAAAACAAAGCAGATTTACCACTGCAAATATGCACGACTAAGTGCTGAGAGAAGAAAGGAGGGACAGAGAGAGGGGAGTTTATAAATGAGAAAAGAAGTCATAAATACTGCCGTTTGGAGCTCGGAGCAGCAGAGGGGCCATGTTGCACAGGACAAACGGCCTGTTCACTCATCAGTGTCGACACACTGGAATGTCCTGGAGGAAGCTGGTGGTCAAGAAAATTGGGTTGACTGATGAAGATGGGGTGTGGTACTGCAGGGGTGGAGGTGGCGGAAGTGGGAGCACAGCAACAGACAGAGTTTAATTCAGTACTGGTGCGTCTCCACACAGCGTGGGTTTAATATTTAATATGCAGAAGGCATTGTGGATTCTTCTGTGTGTATCTGCGCAAATAAGACTGAAATTTGTCATTATCTGAAGCAGTATATGTATATGTGTATATGTGTACAGACGATGCAGTGAGGTATATTTATGACCTGCAGTCTTATTGACATTTCATTACCTCTGTCAGCAAAAGGCTTTCCTTTTTATGTAGTTTGTGTCAGCACAACTCAAAAGAAGCAGCAATAATGTGTCACCAGGAACTGCATCAATGAAGAACTCCCGGTCAAGGACCTTAGTTTAGTTTGAAGTCTTCAGCTGTCGGTCAACCTTTCATTTTTCACTGAACTTAGAGACATACAATACTTAGAGAATGCAGCTGATTTTACTCAACAAACCATATTAGCCAGACTAAGGCTTTGTATTTCAAAGGTAAGGTGTAAAACATCTAAGATATTATTACACCACAAGTTCAACAACTGCCACTTGCTAACTTGAAAAATGCATCACAAAACACCCTACAGTGTTTCCACTTAATACTGTCTGACCTCTTAGCACTCTGTGGATGCTTCCCGGCTTTGCACCAAACAACTTTCAAGCTATTTCAATATCCCAAATCCCAATCTTTAATCTTGGCTCATGCAAATACTGAAGTTCAATGACATGAACATTGTCAGCAACCAATAGCCGCCCTCTCTCCAGCACCAAATAAGCAGCAGCAAACCAAGTAGACAGTAAACATGGAGGGATCTCCAGGAAGGCCCAAGAACATGAACTCCATTCCCCTGATGAAGAGGAAGAGTTGTGGAGTGAACAAGAGTCTGTGTTTAATTTAGCGTGTACCTGATCCACCAAACAGCACTTATTTTTGTGAAAAATCTCAGTATTTTACACGATTTGCATTTTCAGTCTTCTCCCACTAAAACAGCGCAGCAAATGGAGGCTGGAAGCGAATTGAGGTGAGAAAATCCAAAATGTGAAGTTTGTATGCAAATACATCTTTATGGATTCTACTGTTGCTGAATTGACCGGAGTATTGTCAACAAATGATGCCTTGTATCTTGTGCTTCTAGTCTTATGTGTTTTTGCGGACATGTAAGGAATTGTAAATATGTCATATTCCTTAACCCTGTAAAGCCCACTGTTGTAAAATTACAGCATCACTGTTAGCTGTCACAAAAACAAACCTACAGATGTTTTTTTAAAGACCCTACCTACATAGTCATTAGGTTCTATTGATTATGCCTGTGGATATTCTCATTTATCCAGGTCATAGTTATCTCAAGGCAACTGAATCGAACGCAACTGGACTTCGTTTTGTCTTAGAAGACGTTTCACCTCTTATCCAAGAGGCCTCATCAGTTCATGCTTGTCCGACTAGGCTGGAATTAGTGTGACAAACTGGTGTGGAAAAACCCAGGTATTTAACCTCTGAGGAGGTCTTCACAAGGCCAATGAAGTCATTGGGTCGTTAGTGCTTCAATGGCGTGTCAACGACGGTTGTTGAAACTCCTGCTGTAATGGTGGTCGTCCTGCTGTGACGACCACCGTTTCAGTCTACGTCTTCTAAGACAAAACTAAGTCCAGTTGCATTCGATTCAAGTGCCTTGAGGGTCCTATTGTTTAGCCTTGCAATGCCATTGGATGGTAAATGTGTAAATAAGTCTTGCTATCAGGCCATGAACCCATACAACATGTGAACTTTCCTGGATGCAAATCTCCCTGTTTTACTGAACTGGATATATCAACATTGAAGTCAGCAAAATCCTTGAAATATATATATATATATTTTTTGTGATTATTAGAATGTCTAGAACAGGTAAATACTAAATTATTGTTGAATGCATGCATCAAATTAGATTTACAGCTTGTTATGTCTTTGTTATAATTTTACAAAGTTGGGTGAGGGTGGTAGTCAAAATAGCATATGCACCTTGCACATTACATGGGGGCACTGCACTTCTCAAATGTTCACATATGGTAAAATACTTACTTATTACTACTAGAAATATAATGTATTTGATGATTTACAATTTCTAAATGTGTTTTATCTGTTTTGACCAGATTTGAGTCATTCTGGATGAATAAATGATTTCTTGTTGTGGTATTTCAAGCCCTTTCAGTAGCAGTATTTGAAACTGTGGCTTGTTTCATCTGTAAAAATACAAATACATCTGTTTTTCTGGGCTTTGTTTGCTCAAATATCTAAAGCCAGACACTGGTTGTGTAGGATGGTTACTGTATGGGTGTAGGGACAGGTGTGTATGTTCTTGACTGGGGATGTAAGTGGTCTGGGGGATTGCATGTATGGTGTACTGTTCTGGACTGTGGTGGTGTAAGTGGTCTGGGGGTCCCTTTTAGTATGTTAACTAGAGAGTACATTAGGCTAGCCAGACAGTATTGTGTGACTTCAGTGTAATGTATCACATAATTAGGATTCATTTGCACCAAATCCTACACAGAAGTTGAGAGGCCTGACATTATGGGTACATACAATAAATGCATGGGTGGTAGGGTTGGGTGATATGTTAAAAATTTCCAACTGGCCACCGTCAGCCCATCAACCGGCGGTTGCCGATATATTCGGCAGTTGTGTGTGTGGCGGAGAAAAAAAAGAGGGGGGATGTTGCATTCATGTGATGTCGGAAAGAATCGAAAAATGACTTTCAGAATGGGATAATTCACATGAACGCCACCTCGTGTCAGAAAAACAACTCGGCAACTCAGATCTCCCTCTCTCAAAATACAAGTTCCTGATGAAATCGCACTGCTGGTACATTGACATCTTCTGGCACACCATCATCCTCGCAATGATCAATGTCTGGCTCCTCTACAAGCGGAACTGCAAAGCTTACAATATTCCCAAGAAAGAGATGCTGAACAGGACAGGGTTTCCCCTCCCAGGTCTTTAAATTTTTTTCTTGTTCAGTGGCGTTTCAAACACTGTTCGGTGGCGTTATGAACTGATGCTTCCCGATGGCGTAATATACCACCGGAGAAGGATGCCTGTTTTTTCGTTGGTGTCTGATGCAGAAATCAATGACCAGGCGGCAGTATTTGACGACTTCGGAATGAGAACTGGCTGTCTATGCACATATTAAGGCCCTTACACACCAGTGTCGGGCCGTCAGTGAGCATCTTTGAATGTTGCTGCTGTCAGAAACAGCTGATAAGCCATTCATCACTCCCTGTGTCAAACATGTTGGTCTCTTAAGATGCGCTCTCTCCTAAAATTATGGGCTGTAGTCAGGCCCTTCTGCTTTAGATGGGAGAGGGTGTCAGACTTCAGTCTTTTGAAAGCCTTTTCAAAGTCTTGTGTATGGTGTGCATTAATTGACAATTCCCTCACTCTCTTAGGACAACTTACACCTTCAGCATTTCTACTGGTACACTGAGTTTGGTGAGCTCACATAATCGCCAGCTTAGCTCCACCTGACTTAAATCTAAGTAGAGGTCTTATGAACCAGAATAAATAAATAAAGAATTGGGCATTTAATTTAGTGCTTGTGTCTTGTGCTATTTTCTCATTGCCATCAATGTTGTTCTCATATTGGCTGATGTGCTGTCACTTAAATTGTGTGTAGACCCTGTATATCACGCTCTAATACCATGTAATATATCAGTTCTCAAAAGCCCACACCATATTAAATTATGACAGATTAGACTACATATTACCTTGGATCATGTCATTCATGCTCTACTCGTAGTCCAGTTGTTCCTAAATTCCAATAACAGTCATTAAAACATACTTTATAACTGCATCAAATGTGTCATAGAAAGTGCAGTGTTCCATCCCCGAAAAAGTACCAACAGAGTTTAGGTCTAAACGTAAAATGATTTCCCTGCATATCTGCTGTCTAATCTGTCATGAGCAAGACAAAGACAGAGAGGAAATGATAGGAAGAGGTCCAAAAAGATGACAGAAAAATGCAGCAGTGTGAAGAATGCGAGAGTTAGAACATTTAACAGAGAATTCCCTGCAGGCAGGACTCAGAGGGGAGAGGAGGGAAGGAAAAAAGATTAAAAAATGAAAAAAACAAGAAGAAAAAGAAATAACAAAAAGCTCACTCTTTGGAAAAGAAAAGAAAGTAAACAGGTCAAAATGCTCCTTTTTCTGGCAAAAGAAAAAGAAGAAAAAAAAAAACCAAGAATAATAAGAGAGAGAAAGTGGTGAAAGGAGGGAGAGTGATGGTGATGCCAGGCAGGCTGCCTCTCCACTCCTCCATCTCCTCCTCCACGTGTCCCCGCCAAGGAGAATAAAATGTTTAAATTTCATCTGTGGGACGACCTTGACTAGCTGAGAGTGGAATTAAATTTCTGTGGAGAAGAGTGGATGTTCGAGTGGCTAGACTGAAACAGATCATGTGGGACATGATTAGAAAATACTGAATAACACAAGGAGGGCTACAATACATAATGAATCACAACTGGCTCGCCGCCTGTACTTCACTGAGTAGTGTATCTCAGATAGGACGTGAAGGTGAAGGGATGTCAGACTCTGTCTTACTGCGTAATTTACTCGAGTTTAAGAAAAGCAAAGTGTGTGCTCTTCCTACTAAGAAATACCAATTCACTGTTTTATTGAAAATTAGACTGCATATAAAGCAATAATAGGAAGGAGGATATCTCCACTTTCCTCTTTGTACATTCATAATGATGCAACTGTTGCTGACTGAACAGCATAATGTATAAATTGTGCCAATTGTAGCTGCCTTGCATTGTTAGTCAGTTATTCTACATAATGCAAGCACCGCCAATACAAAGTGTCTTGTTATATGTGTTAAGGGAAATCACCATCTTTTATATGGATGTCTAATCAGTGTTGATGGTACAAAATGTAGTAAACTAAAGCAAAGAATTTCTGCATGCAATAATGACTGACAAAAACTGAGGTTTCCTTGCCTACATGCACCAGGATGCATTACAGATAAGCTTCGAAACATAGCCTTAGCTGACAAAAATGCCTCATAGTCTACTGCCCTCTCCGCTCTGCTGGTCTTGGCTGTCTTTTCCAGTTTATATTCAGGATCCTGGAGAAGGTCTTCAGGACACCTCTGTCCTGGTGAGGAGTAAAACGTCCATGCATTGTAACACACTCATAGGCTCTCTCTCGCTTGGTAACAGCATTCAACAAAAACTGCCCACGCTGAAATTCACTGCAGTGGACTGGTTCAGTTCCTCATGGCATTGGAAGCCATCAATGGCTTCTCTCCATTGCATTTCTTTGGCTGTGTACTGGTGAATATCCTAGTTAGGCAAAATGTATCATGTATATTGTTCTTGTACTCTGCACTCATCCTTTCCGCTCATATCTTGGGATGCCATTTTCGCTGATGGAAAAGTTGCTAGTTTGCAATTCAAATGAAGACAACAAGGAACATCTGTTTTTGAACAGCCCCCTGACTACCCATTCCAAGCTGAGATAGCCCATAGCTCTTCCTTCCCCCTAACAACGTCAATGTCACATCAAATGCCAACAATGGATGCAGAAGTTGTGTTGTAAGTCCAGGCAGCTCCAACCCTTCTCTTTATCTTGGTCTTGCCGCAGACAAAACAGGTACATTTAGCATGCTGGGAGACTTCAATATTCTCCACCATCTTCCTCAGTGACATGCTATAGCACGTGGCATATTTACCAATGTTCTCCATATTCTTGGAACGCTTAACCATCATTTCAGAAAAGACATAGGTCCAAAGAGCTGGAGTGCTGCCCTTCTATCACTGTATGCATTGCAAGCTTGTTGTTTGTTGTGTAATTGTTTGCTACCCGGCTACTATTAATGTTGTCATAGAAACAAAACCCACACGCAGTCCTCTGTAATATTCCCCTATGATGTTGATAAAAAACATAATCTGTCTGGCATTGCTTTGCTGGTGGTACATTATTTTCTCTGAGGCAAGGTTGCGCAAGAAGCCTTGTAAGTGTAGTACATTTTAAGCGCTGAAGATTTGAGCTCTTGTTTTTCTGGTGATGATGGTCTCACCTGAATGCTTCAATGTGCAAGACATTGTGTAAGTATGTTAAACTGACTGACACAAATGTGAATTATGTCAACAAATATTACACATGCACATTTGAGTGTCCTTATCTTTAAGAATTACGAATAAAAAGAAACCTCATATCTTAAATAATCTCAGTTCAATTACACAGAAAACAGCTGTGAATTGTGTGCACTGTATTCATGTGTGAGTAGACATGCAGTGCAAGAGTACTGTATGATATTGCATCCACCGTTATATTGACATATAGTATACATTATAGCTCTGTATATACAAGATGTCTTTCAAGACTTTATTAGAGTTGATATGGTGCTGTGAAATGCTGCATTCAAACCGCAGGAGCAGCAAGTCCCTACCCGGCCTATCCTTCCCCTCCAAACTTCAAATGCCCCAAGTTATCAAACACTAAGCTGACTCAGACAGACTATTCATTCCTTATGATATCTTTTAGGCTTCCACTTTTGATGAAATAAACCTGTCTAAAATGGCTGTTTTGCTGAGCAAGGTAAAATGACTCACAGCTGTCTGGTAGATAGCAGATTTAAGGCTGGCAGCCCTTCCTTTTTGTGTCTCTGGATGTACGTGCACATCAGTGTGAGCACATAAGCATATGGGATATCTATCCATGCTTATCTGCAGAACTGTAGGTGCCTGTGAATACCACATCTGCACTATGTGGACTTCACAATCTGATTGAATCATTCCATGAGGATATGATGAAAGTTTCTAATGTGAGCCTTACTTGAGAATTTGATGATTGGTCTACTCTTAAAAGGTAGAATTTACTATCTCATGGCTACAGGAACACACTCCTAATACAAAAATACACCTGATCTGCACTGGTGTTCAGGTGGGTGGAGCGTGTCAGGTCAGAACCAGAGGCTTTCCAACAGAACACTGCATTGTTACAAGATGATCAATGTTATTCACTTCACCTGTCAGTGGTTTTAATGTTTTGGCTGATGGGTGCAGTTTGCTGTATTTGTCTAAAAAACATAAATTAAGACAAAATGATTCTGTGATTTGTCCAATAGGTCACATTCTCTGTTACTTCAGACAACCTATTGCTTTAAGAATCCAAACATACTGTAATACACATGATTTTCTTTACCATAACATCTGAAATGTGCACAGACCTGAGGCAAGATACACAATTATCTAAGAACAAACAGTTCTTTTTCTCATTTGCACTGTATATGCCCTACAGTTACATCATGTATATTTATGCTCCTAATGCTCTGCTTCTCAAGGTTCTTGAGTTGACTTTGAGGCATATTTATGTACACTTCAGAAAATCCCATCTTGCTTGCCAGGTTAGCATAATTATTAATTGAAAAAGAAAATGTTTAAGTGAAATGCATGTATTACAAGTATAGAGGACGTTTTGTATCATATGCAGTCAAGCAAGGAAACACATTCAAGCTGTAGTGTATTTTGTGAATGCAATGCTTGGGTGACTCACTGAAAAATATCAAGACCATCTTGCACCCATGCCTTACCTTATAAAAGTCCAACAAAATCCAATTGATAAATGATCAATTGGTAGTCATTGAAGATCAGAGGCAACCAGATGAGCTGCAATAAAGCAGACACTATTTTTTAACTCAAAATTGTATTTAGATACCATACTTGGTAACATTTAATATCTCTCATTTGTAAATGACTGATTGATACTTAATCAAACTTAAGTTAATAGTTCTTCTATGGTTAAAAACAATGAAATGGTTAATGATATTTTTTGTTATTTTTACTGGTTATTGTTGCACACATAATATTTGATTTATTATATTAAGTATTTGTTAATGATTACTAAATGGTTTGTAAAACTTCCAGAAATGGTTTGTATAAAAATATAAACATGGCATTCATAGATGGGTCAACTGTGGATGCTCTGGGTTGGCAATTCGGTCCAGCTACTAACCCAAAGCATCTGATGACCTGGTAATGAGACTCAACATTTAACTATCTTTCTCCAGAACTACTGTACATACTGCACCTTTAAATAGTTGATAAATACTGTGTGCATCTATAAACGGTATTTGGGTGGCAATTGTAATGTTGCAGTTGATCGTCATAACAGTTTACTATTGCTTAATAACTGTTTTTTAAAGCAAATACAAACATTATTTGAATGGCTATTGTTAAGTTACAACTGATAAATTGGGCACCAAATTACCCCTACCCCCACATTTTCAATATTGTATCATTAATTTATTTTGAAAAAGAGTTGTAGCTGCTGAGTTGTTTTTCTTTTTTTTGTAATCCCATCATTCTTGTCTCCCACTATGTTTGTCTGAGTGCAGTGTTGCGTGTAATGTGGACTTTCTTTTCATAAATGTGTTCAATACAACAATCAGATACCATCAACAGTGAACAAATAATCACTATTTTTTTTGATCACCAATAAAATACATGATAGGGCCCGTTAATGTTACTTCGTGCTTCATAAACTACTTATATAACATATTTTTCAAAGGCTATGCTACTTGTAGTTGATGCAGACCATTGCAATCCACAAAAACACTTAATCTAACAAAATATTTAGTCTCAACACATTATTACATCCATAGATATCCAAAAACTGTTGTTGCATCATTTCAAACATTCATATTTCTTCACCTATTATCCATAACTTCTTCCGTTTCCATGTAAATATGTGGACTATTCACTGTCAAAATGGTGGGGAACAACCTGACCTTTTCATTGACACCTCACTTGGGCCAATAGGAGCTTCCAATACTGTTAATATGGCCTTGATAGCCAATGAGGGCCTGTGTTAAGAAAAGTGCATCCCTCACACTTCTTGGTCTTATAGCAAATCAACAGTCAGCGATTGGCACGAGTGCTTATGGGTCTTGTAGTCAATGACACCCTTGACCTCCACAGGTCTGAGCTTGTTCCTGGCATCAAAGACTGGTATAAATGTACAGAAATGATAAACAAATGGCTCCTCTGTTGTTTAAAAGAACAATTCTGTCTGTGCTGATTAGTTTTTCAGTCATATTCACACATCCAGCACATTGTTTTACCCTCTTTTTCTTAGAAAAATGTGTAAAATATTTATTTTCTGTGATATTGTTATCTACTTTGAATGTGGTCTAGGTAAGGCCTCATGCTATAATCCCATATTGTTTTCCATTGTTTTAGTCATCATTTTAAGAAAAGATTCAGACAAAGGTAAAAACATAAAATAAAATTCCACTGGGTTAAAACTTATATAACTCAATGACAAAAGCTCTTACAGTGATTTTGACTGTTGGGGAAAAAAACTTCAGAGCATTACCTTCATATGAGACCATGCATGTACATGTGCTAAAATGGAACGAGCACAGCTTTCCATTTACTTTGGGTATAACTTTGATAGGTATTTTCGATGAATTTAGATGAATATTACAAAAGGCTGAGTATTATTTGTCAGTTTATAATAACCATCATTAATCAACTTAAAGTGTTACTCAGTACTTGAGTAAATGAACATTCCACAACTTAAGCAACACACAGAATGCAGGACACAAACCCCTGTCTTTCGTGTTCAAGTTCCAGACATCTTCTGACCTAAAGAAATGTATATTCTTTGTGCTATAACAATGTCACATTTCCTGGACTGACAAAGCAATTTGGTAAACAGGTTATAGGAGATGGTCTTAAAGTTTCTAAGACGGTAAAACTTACTCTAAATTTCATACAAGCCAACATTAAACTCATTTTCTGCACCAGAGTCTCATGCCTTACTGCAAATCTACATTATGTAAAGAAGCACCATCATCTCTTAAAGTATCTATAATGTGATTAGTGACTGCTCAGCACCAGTAGCATGTTTCTTTGTCTGTCTTTATTTTCAGATAATCCTGTGGTAATGTGATTTCTGTAATCCTTCTGCATGTAAACCGATACACTCTTGGCTCTGTCTGTTCTGGTGAGCCGAGTTGTCTGTGAATGTGCTGACGAGGCTCGATATCAACCAGTTTTGTGGCAGAGCGGCTGGACAATCTGTTTCTCATCTCCGACTTCAACTTTCACTGCTGGAGCAGTTCCACTTCGTTAAACTTGACAAGTTGGATGAGACTCTTTTTCTATCCTTCTGCTGCAGAATCGCACACAAACTTTCTTACAATTACAAAGCTCACACAAGCACGGACATGCTCTCAATACACGCACACATAAACAAATGTGCAGATTGACACGTTGAGGCTGAGACATTTGAAAACGCACGCGGACACACACTTGCAGAAAAGACGTTTTGGAGTTAGCACACATCTGCTCCATGTCTGTCTGTAATTGTCTGGTGAACTGAACAAGCAGAGGACATTTATCACCCTGCCTCCGCTTCGAAGAGGCAGATGACATCTCCTCCAACACCTCCACCCACACCTCCTAAGATCTTCTCTGCTGCCTCCGAATCACAGCTGCTCCACTGTTCACCTCCTCTCCACAACATCTCTACTGTTCCTCCTCCGACTTGTCATACCTCTTCTTTACTCTTTTTAATCTGCTCCTATCGCCTCCTTTTGCTGTCATCTGTTCTTTTTTCTATTTCTTTTTCTCTGTCTTTCTCTTGCTCTTTTTTTTCTTTCGTATCCCCCTCTTATGGTCTCATAAAACTCTCTCTACTCTCTTTTTTTGGGAAGTCTGCACTTTCTTCAACAAACTCTTCTGTCCATCTTTTGTCTAATGACTTCATTTTTTCCTCACCTCTTTCACCTTCTTCTCTGCCCTCCCCACTCTCTCCTATTTTTTTCCTGAAGGCTGGACTGGACTCATGCTTTACTGTCACTCCTTGACCTCATCTGTCTCTCACAGTAAGTTTGTCAGGAGTGAAAAAAAGAGGTCAGGAAAAAAAATAGTAAGCCCCGGCTCTCGAAAGTTTCCACAGTCCGAAACACATTGGTGTCATCAGCCACAGCCACACTTTGTTGTTGATGCATTGTATAAATCACCATCCTATAAGACAGTAAACAAGTTAAACAGAGACAAATAATTGCCATTCTATAAATGTGAAACCTCCTTATTTTACTTATTTTTTTCTTTATGAAACTGCCTGGTGCTGTTACATGTTTTCTTTTTTTTCTATCCTTAATATTAAATCCACGTAGGAGGAGCTTTTTTTCTTTGTCTACGTAGTCCCGGTGGCTGTCCTGTCCGGCTGGTAGATTTTCTCATTGCTTAAGTACCCACTTCTTCTGCCTTTTCATTTCTAATCTCCTGTTGCCAGACCTTCGTCTTGTTACAGTAAGCTGACAGAGGTTGGGCGAAAACCTCATCAGTAAAAAAAAAAAAAAAAACATAAAAGAATCTTCAATATCCTGATGCAGCAATATGAATGCGTGTGATTTAGAAAATGCTTGCCCCCAGCTAAAAAACTCACCGTATCGCTGCCCTTTTCTAACAAGCCATTTATTCAACCAATTTACTGCAGACCTTTGTGACAGCCGCCACCAAAATGTGTTTTTCCAACCCAGCTATCTAAAATAACTCGTATTGAACCTTTTTTTTATCAATGGTCTTTATCATACTTTCCATAGTATAGTTCAAAACTAAATAGTGCAAATGCTCTAAATGTCTAGTTTAAACTAATTGGGAGTCAAACAAAAGTGTGTGCTAAGAGACTGTAACTTATTGCAGTATGTATTATATCAATTGTATCAGCTTAGGAGTCAAAGAGCTACACTGATATTGACTGATTCAATAGTACAGCAGGTTATGAATGCACAGTCTGCAAGTGAACATCACTAAACAACAGACAATCACAGCAGACCAGCACATTAGATAACCAACAGCCTGCAGCAATTAGGCCAAGACACTACCTTCACTACATACACTTAAAATCTGGGCTGTCTTTGGAAGTACAAAGATGCAAATACTTTTGAATTTGGTGCTACATGACCACAGAAAACAGAGAACTACCAGAATACACTGTGCAACACCAATCCTGCTGGTGGGTGACATAATGCAAACTCGCCCATTTCACACAATGGCGGCCAGCTGGTATCAATATCATATATTAAAGTTAAACAGTAAGTTAAAACATGTTTCTGAAAACATCTGAGGTGAGAAATGGGCAACTCAGTAACAGAATTTTGGTTTATATTTGATCAGCGCTGCCTACTTTTACTGAATGATCTCAGTTTTTTTCAGTCTCTGTTTTCACTATGCAGGAAAAACGGTACACCACTTCCTGTTCAGAAACTCTCACTACTACAGCTAAACAGGGCGTTAAAATATATATATATATATATATATATATGTATATACAGTACAGGCCAAAAGTTTGGACACACCTTCTCATTCAATGCGTTTTCTTTATTTTCATGACTATTTACATTGTAGATTCTCACTGAAGGCATCAAAACTATGAATGAACACATGTGGAGTTATGTACTTAACAAAAAAAGGTGAAATAACTGAAAACATGTTTTATATTCTAGTTTCTTCAAAATAGCCACCCTTTGCTCTGATTACTGCTTTGCACACTCTTGGCATTCTCTCCATGAGCTTCAAGAGGTAGTCACCTGAAATGGTTTCCACTTCACAGGTGTGCCTTATCAGGGTTAATTAGTGGAATTTCTTGCTTTATCAATGGGGTTGGGACCATCAGTTGTGTTGTGCAGAAGTCAGGTTAATACACAGCTGACAGCCCTATTGGACAACTGTTAAAATTCATATTATGGCAAGAACCAATCAGCTAACTAAAGAAAAACGAGTGGCCATCATTACTTTAAGAAATGAAGGTCAGTCAGTCCGGAAAATTGCAAAAACTTTAAATGTGTCCCCAAGTGGAGTCGCAAAAACCATCAAGCGCTACAACGAAACTGGCACACATGAGGACCGACCCAGGAAAGGAAGACCAAGAGTCACCTCTGCTTCTGAGGATAAGTTCATCCGAGTCACCAGCCTCAGAAATGGCAAGTTAACAGCAGCTCAGATCAGAGACCAGATGAATGCCACACAGAGTTCTAGCAGCAGACCCATCTCTAGAACAACTGTTAAGAGGAGACTGCGCGAATCAGGCCTTCATGGTCAAATAGCTGCTAGGAAACCACTGCTAAGGAGAGGCAACAAGCAGAAGAGATTTGTTTGGGCCAAGAAACACAAGGAATGGACATTAGACCAGTGGAAATCTGTGCTTTGGTCTGATGAGTCCAAATTTGAGATCTTTGGTTCCAACCGCCGTGTCTTTGTGAGACGCAGAAAAGGTGAACGGATGGATTCCACATGCCTGGTTCCCACTGTGAAGCATGGAGGAGGAGGTGTGATGGTGTGGGGGTGTTTTGCTGGTGACACTGTTGGGGATTTATTCAAAATTGAAGGCACACTGAACCAGCATGGCTACCACAGCATCCTGCAGCGACATGCCATCCCATCCGGTTTGCGTTTAGTTGGACGATCATTTATTTTTCAACAGGACAATGACCCCAAACACACCTCCAGGCTGTGTAAGGGCTATTTGACCAAGAAGGAGAGTGATGGAGTGCTGCGGCAGATGACCCGGCCTCCACAGTCACCGGACCTGAACCCAATCCAGATGGTTTGGGGTGAGCTGGACCGCAGAGTGAAGGCAAAGGGGCCAACAAGTGCTAAACACCTCTGGGAACTCCTTCAAGACTGTTGGAAAACCATTTCAGGTGACTACCTCTTGAAGCTCATGGAGAGAATGCCAAGAGTGTGCAAAGCAGTAATCAGAGCAAAGGGTGGCTATTTTGAAGAAACTAGAATATAAAACATGTTTTCAGTTATTTCACCTTTTTTTGTTAAGTACATAACTCCACATGTGTTCATTCATAGTTTTGATGCCTTCAGTGAGAATCTACAATGTAAATAGTCATGAAAATAAAGAAAACGCATTGAATGAGAAGGTGTGTCCAAACTTTTGGCCTGTACTGTATATACTTTAAGTGAATGTTGATGCCAGTCCTTTTGTAATTTAATTTGGTCCATCTTTGGGCACAACCAAAGTTAATACAGTACGATAATGACATTACCATGGAGCTGGCCTATTCAACTGGCAACCAGCAGGCCAACTCAGCCTCCCCATCAAGCCAGACTGGCCCGCCGACCAGTTCTGTTTACAAATAAATAAGATTAAAACAATAAAAAAGAGGAAGTCATGCAAAAAACAGATATTTTGCCACAACAAACCCTTCAACTCAGCAGAGTGCTCCTACACTCCTAGGCCCAATTGCTTTTGAACCGCACAACTGGTTTTGAAATGTTTCCTTTGTTTTTTTTTTTTTAAATTTCAGATGGTACCTTAACAAATCGTGTCAAAATTACCTTATTCTACATGTCTTTTTTAAAATTTTGCCAAAAATAAACCAATGCATTCCTCAGTGCGACTGGGAAGACATGAATGACTCGGCTGAGACCACCAGTCACTCGACAAAATTAAGTGATACTTCGACTGAACCACAGGCTGTTTACACAGAGCAGACAATACAGAGCAAAAGAGGCCGTAAATAGAGGTTATTGAAAATTTGAACGCAAATTGTGATGTCACGACACAAAAGTATTGAAAATATGGTGTTGTGTTGTGTCAAGTGTACAAACATAATGAGAATAATAACTCAGAGAAATGTTCGGCCTTGGGCCCTTAGTTTTCTGAAAATGTAACCCCCTGAATGGTACATTTGAATAACCCTGCCGTAGTGTATCAAACATTGAAACTGATAATACTGTTAGCTCTATAAAAATATGAAATTTAGTATAAGATACAATTTTAACAAAAATAAATATAGATATGCACAGCCTAGTAATAAATTAAGAAATGAATAAATGAACTTGAAACTTGTGAGTTGTGAATGAGTGTTCTGTGAGGTCGCCAGTGTTAAAACCCATGCAAAGCCAGCTCAATGGATCTAAGTGTAACAAGTTTCAATAACATCTCTGCTGTAGAGAGTTTAACATTCATGTCTTGTCATTTAGAATTTCATCAGTAATGATCTGATAAGGATTCTATTAAAACATCAGCGGAAATATTGCCTCTGCAGATGAGATATCTTGTTATTGTATTCTGTGGTTATTGAACTCATTATAGAAATATCATGTTTATGTTATGAGACAAGTTTGCTGACCTCTTTTATTATTGCATTGCATGATAATTACAGTGATACTGGAATTAAAAGTCCCTGGTGTATATCTGCTATAGCTTGTGGCAGCCTGTCAGAATATACAGTGATAAAAAAAGGTAACATAGTATGATAAGGGATTTATTAGAGGGTAAAAATACAGTACTTGTTAAGCCAAACAATGACTCATTTCTTCTTTATATGGGGCAAATGTTTTCCAGAATTCCTCCATGTTGGAGTGACTGCTGTGTGTCTTATTAATGGGAATTTAAAACAAGCTTTTGCAATATCTACCTGCTTTGCTACAGAAAGAGGCTGTTTTTCTTTTGGTTACCCATGCTTGCAGGCAACAATGTTGAGGGAAAAATATCCACAGAAACATTCTATGAAAAGTCTACCACTGACAATTGGGGATCTACTCTAAAAGATATCAAACTAGAATATTACAACACTGTGGCCTTGGCAGAAGAAGTGCAAGACTCTGACGATCCTTTGGAGACCATGACCTAGCGGTGAACGTGTAGAATATTTATTGTACACTCCATAGCCTTAGGATAAAGGCTAACAATATGACATTTGGTCAGAAAACATTTCACATTTTCTGAGTATTATACCCAGCTTGACATGGGATCAGTGGGAGCACTCAAAGGGCAGTCAACAAACAAGGTAACACACTAGAAGAACGCCAAAGAATATTTCTGCTTATATATCTGTTTGATAATCTGCAGACTAAATAAACAGGAACTTTCAATCCACTGGCCACCAATGTTATAGCAGGGTGGCACAGAACTTAACTGAAACTAGCCCTGTCCTTTATCTGATGCAAGACCACGTCAATCACTTTCAGGTAACTTAGAATGTATAAAAACAGTCATCAGTGAAAAGCTGTACTGATATGAATTATTTCTAGGATTTGAAGATACATCAAATGTATCAAATGGTAACACTTTACCATAAGTCCCCCTGATAAGCACTGAGTAGCAGTAACCTCGTCAAACATTTGCAAAATGGTTTATAACACAATATAAGGTAGTTGTTAGGCCTGTCACGATAATTATGTTACTGACTTATCAATCATTGTGCTGACATCAGTATAAGGCTTTGATGCAGCAATTGCCGAATCCCAAGCAAAAATAAAGCAGCTTAGCTTACTGATAGCCTGCACTTGCTCTTTTGGAGTGGAAGAGGCACAGTCCCTATAGTTGTTTGCTTGCGAACCCTTGGCAACAAGCCAAAAAGTCACTTGTTTTTAGTTTTATCCTCGACAACTTCATCCTTCAGCTCCCAAGCCATTTATCCACAGGAGCTGACTGCAGTGCACCAGCCAGATTATCAAGGTAACTGCGGTTTTCCTGGAGCTTTGCTTAGTTTGTCTATTAATCACAAGAGGCATCACTTTGTTTTGTGTATAGGCCAAATTTTGTATTAAATACAATTTGGTTAATTTTGGGCTACGCCCATAAAGGTACTAAAATTTTATTCATACTGTCATGTGTTGGGATTCACAGGACCACAGATGATTTATCATTTGGTAAGATCAACACTGATTTCAAGGCTTTTTCCTCTGCATGCTCTTTGTCTTCAAACAAAGAGGGCTATGCGGCACCCATCTCCACAGGAGGTCTCACCTCACACCTCAGTGAGACTCAAGTCCCAAAACTTGATTGGACAAGACCTTTTTCAGGACATGCGACTCTGATGTTACAGGCATCGGTACAAGGTCTGCTCCCTTCCACAGAACTTCCTCTTCTCTGCTCCAACCGTGGAGTAGTGCTCTCTTGCTCCAGCTGCTTCAGCAGCTCCCACCTCTTTCCAGCGGGGCCTGGAACAGGACCCCTGCTCCATAACCCAAACCACTAAAGGGAGGGCAATTGATCTCAGACTCTCTGACCTGAAACACAAAGCTAGAGTTGCAAACACAAGGTCTGCAACCAGCTTTCCAGCAACAAGGAACTAAGTGAGTTAGCACCCAGCGTCTAACTCTGCAAGGACCCCGAGCGACCAGCTTCCTTGGATCAGAACCTTTGGAGCAAAGGGCCCAACAAAGACTGCACCTGGAACCATCTTCCCAGCCTTCTTCTGCTGGCTAACAAAGCACCACCACCACCACTCTTTCTTCCATCCACTCAAGGATCGGTAACGTAACAACTGGGCATAGCTTATCACAGCTTTACAGGCTAAGCAAGACTGTTTAACTTGTTGTATGTGTTTTGATGCTGTTTACTGAGTTATTGTTGTGATAGATTGTAGTTAGGTCATTGATTAGTTGGCTTCGCCACAGCTAAATGTTTAGTTTGCTAATATTGTTCACAAACAGATTCTTGCACACAACTAAATAATCTCTGCACTAATCCAGACCGTTTGCAACACAAATCACATTCACATAGACTCATAAACAAATAGGCCTTCAACAGAGGTACACCCAAACAGGCATCTCAAAGTTCCCGCTTCTTTTCCTTTGTCTTTGTCCTGACCACACGGTCAGACAAACACCTCCCCTGAAACTGAAGCCAGCCTTGATTCGGCCATTTTGGTAGTTCTCTGTTGTCAGCCATTTTGTTTTGTAGGCCAAACGGCTACTTGATCACCACACCCGCCTTTGTCTTTCTCTTTTCTCTCTCACACACACACACACACACAACACACATATACACACCAAGCTTGTATATAGTTAGTTAGAATTTGTGTGTTTTGGTTTGCTTTGCTAATTTGTGAATAAATATAATTCTTTGGAATCATGCCTGCTGTCTGTTTAATGTTGCACAAGAGTGAACGAATAGTCAACCTCTGCTGCGTCAAGAACTCCAAAATCCTTCAGGTGTTAGTGTTAATTTTGGTTGTTGTCATTAATTTAATTATTAATCAAACTCCAAATTAATAGTTTAGCGTATTTTATGAGACTGATATCTTTAACTGGCTATCATTTTTCCCTTTACAGGAATGGTGCCCCACGAGGTGATTTAATGTTAATTAAGTCACATTATTTAACATAATTATTAATTATTAATAATAATTATTAATTATTTCCGATAGCCAATTTAACCCCAACATATTTGGTACCTCCGTGTGGAGCCTAAGGTGTTGACCCCAACATATTTGGTGCCATCGTGTGAGGTAAATATACTGTATGTTGATTCCCAACACATGTATACTTTAACTAGCGTTTTGTACTTTTAAAAACTTTTTTATTTTTATTTATATTCCAATGTCTGAATATTCTTACAACTTACAAGTTCTTTCAAAGGACATAGTTACATTATTATGGTATTATATTGCTGTATCAGTGGCATAAATTGGTCTCAAATGACAATAACATGTTTTATCACAAATATTTCTGGGATAATTTATCATCCAACATAGGAATGGGCATCAATTTTTGATTATCAATGATTGATTGTTAAGGATTTTGATCGATCACAAATAATTTTGCTCGATAGTTGCAGTGTTTCCCCTACAATGCTACAGGCTTGGCAAGCAGCCGTGCCTACGAGACCCCCCGCTGGACCTATGCCAGGCAAAAAATCATCAACAGACGGAGGCTCTCATCGCTCTCCAAAGCCTCGGGGGCTTCGCTTGAGGCCTCTGAAAACACTACGCCATTGAAAGACGGAGGTTTCGCTGAAAACTGAAGAATGTAACCCCCTGGCTGGCAACGGTTGTAAACACCCAGGGGTGAACTGCGCATGCGCGCCATTCTAGTAATTAACATCTTTATGTAAAATCACCTAAACTATGTAGCACATAGTTAGTACATGCGGCTGTCGATGGTACTCTCCAACTGTCATATATGTTCTTTTTAGAGTCACTGGCCAATGGCCCATTCTGTCATTTAGGTAAGAAGATGATGTTTTTTTGTTGTTGTTTTTTTTTTACTACACTTCTCAGCAGTTATAATGTATCCTGATAATTTATTGTTTAATATTAAACAATATTTCTTATTACTGCATTTATGAGTCAAGTTTATACACCAACCTCCACTTATGAGTACCCACAGGGTCAGTTACAGTCATGTAAATACATTAATAAACCTTAATAAAGTTATCTAATTACAACCGCATCAAAATGAGTTATGAACCACACTTTAACCATTTATATAGTGTTACTGTTTATATACAGAGGGACTGAAAGTAAAATATTGCCTCTTGTCATTTAAGTTCTCAATAAATAGTCTGAATCCCATGTTGTAAAAATGTCAGTCAGACCAGAATCTTTAAGCGCATGAGTTACTGCCCATATCCACATTTCTTCAGCTTTTTGTTGCACAGGCTGACCGCTGTTTCCCTGCTGGGAAAAACTACCCAGCCAATCAAAGCTTTGTAGGTGGGATATTACAGAAATAACAACTCTTAAATCAACACACATCGTCAAACGACATGATAAACATTACATTTACTGCTCTTAGCAACAGCAAAGACAGCTTCCATGTCGACTGAAAAGTGACATCAAGGCAACGTATACGCCACTCACTGCTGATTGGTTAGGTCAAAATATCCCTCCCTGCCAACACATTGTTAGTCAGACTGAAGTGGTAACTACTCCACAGTATCTACTCCTATCTATATGTCATTTTCTACATGTAGCGTCTTAACCCCTTTATATAATTTCATCTTCATTTCCAATTAATAATGAATGTTGCTGCTGTAAGCCCTTTATTCGGCATATATTTATTTCACCATGTCAGATCAGGCATCTAAGAATCTTTTACTGGTCATAATGTAATTAACCTAGACACATATTTGTAAGTAAGCCAGCAGAACAAAGGAAATAGCATGTATTAATGTATTAAAAAATGAAAATACACTTTCAGAGTTGTCATCAGAATAGAAGCACTAAATAAACTGATCCAGATTTTAGACCGTATCACTCAGCTCAACATTTTAGCGAAACAAACGCTGCTTCTGAATGTTGAATTTTCTATATATCACCACAATCAACTGATGCACATAACAAAGACAAAGAGAGGGAAGTATATATAGAGCAGTGAGCGTTGCATGTTTCCCAGGTGTAAACCAGGCAGGGCAGGTGGTGGCGGTGCTAGTCTGAGGCGTGTGTGTTGCGTATGGGTGTAGAGGGGTCACAGAGGTCGGGGCCACTTGCGAATAATTTCTTTTGTGTCTTTCCTGCTCTTCTTCAGCGCTCTCCTCCCCCTCCCCCTGTGCTCCTCTTCATTGCCCCAGAGCGAGACTTTCTTTGCTGCTTCTTTGTTAAAATGACAGGCCCTAATAGAATAAATAAGGCACCTATTTTTACCTGGCTGCTGGCAGGGTGATCACACTTACACACATACCAGCATGCAACGCTGCGCTGGAGGTTGGTAAAGAGCTGACGCCTGACTCAGTGGGGGAGGGTGATGAGGTTGAGGAAGGAGGTCATGGTGATTTAATTGAGAAAGAAAGTAAGGAGAGCCAGAGTCAGAGAGAAAAACCAGAGGTAGAGTGGATAGGTAGATAAAGAAAGACAGATTGATATAATAAGAAGAGACTAAAGTATCAGCGACACGGTTTGCTGTCTGATCGCTGCAGATGCACCTTTGCTTGTGTCTAATATTTCTGTCCCTATATGGTATTTTCAATTTGATCTGACATTTAACAATTTAACAAGCTCCATAATGTCACCTTTTGGTGTTTTTGAAGCATATCCAAATTTTAATTGCTGTAGGAGTGTTTTGACAGAACTCCAAAGCATCTAATTATTTTCGAGCAAACTGGTCTTCACAATTTTTTTTCCCCGTGTGACAGTTCACTAACTGAACGAGAGATGAGGCGAGCTAAATAGGGCTAATCATATTCACGGCCGCTGCATGTGTTTCTGATGGCACTTTGAGATGCCTTTGGTACTATCCCCATTTAAGGAGTGTTTTAAAGAAGTTTGGAGGCAGTTTGAAACATTTTTGAACAGCCCACACAGTAGGATGACATAAGTGTGATTATAAGAATAGAAACATATTATCTTGAGAGACTGGTATGATATCGCCTCTATTTTAAGAGGTTTTAAATCATTTGGTGGCAGTTTTTGAGGCGCACTTTGTTTATCGATCAACTTCAAATATTCAATTTTAAAAAACTACAGGCAAATGGGAAAACTTGAAAGAATAAACAACATAAATAGGCTTGTTAATGTGATGGAACCTCCAGAACAGCTTCAGCGCTCCTTTGCAAGTTACTAGAGCACCATTTTTGAGATTTGGTGACAATGAAGACCATTGTATATGATTCACATCATCTTTTTCATACCCACCAAACAATTCGATGATGTATGCTGCATGGAAACATCTTTATCTGTTTGTTTTTTTCCCACTAATAAATTCTATTGATGTTTTTCCTTTACTTTGTCACCCAATATATGCACTATTCCATGATGTTTTGGTTAATTTAGTAATCGAATTTGGAATGCTACTGTAAGCAAGTGCAAAAGTCCTTACACAACACTGGATAGACATCAGGCTGTAGATTAATTTTACAACAGCACCAAAATGACATCGCTTAAAACTGCCTTAAATTGTTTTTTGGCCTAACAGTTTACGATTAGATGCAGTTTTAGCAATCACGTTGAGTCATGTCTCTGTTCACATGATGAATGTAAGTCCAATATTTCCAATGATCCACTGTGCTCACAAATAGAAGAAGAAATAAAACTAATATATAAATAACATCAAACATATGTATGCAGAGTCTGTGAGTAACAGGCAGCCCATTTGTAAGTGGAAAGCGTTGACTTTGTATGCATCATATCAGCTTTTCTAAATTGACATAGTAAATGAGCTGTTTTTGTCATCCAGAGATGGAGGGGATGGTAGATGGTGGGTCAGACCACTACTTGAGAGCAATAAACAAAACCAGATAGCAAGATATTGCTGTGTTTCCAGCTGCTTTTTATCCATCAAACATGGGTGTTGTATAGCAGTTATAACAGTTGCTGTTTTTCTAGCCAGGACAGTGCCATGAAAAGTGGTTATCTTTTAATGAGATATCAATGGCCTCTCAAGCCATGATTGTGCTGTTAAGCACAAATATGATCTTTTCCCTTAATATAACCAAGTGGTTTTGTGCCTAAACCAAACCACATTACCACAGGGTTGTTATAACGTTATAACGAAACATAAAGGTGAATGTATCCAGTATATAAAAATGTACATATGTACCTTATCTATCATTTGCAGAATTGTACAATTCCTACACTGTTTATGGCAAATGAGTTGCCATGGGGCTAGATTTTGCTAACTGAAGTCACTTGTAGTCAAAGCAGGCTTGACCAATCACATTTGAGTGGCAGGTAAGCAGTCCATGAGGAGGGCGAAAGGGGTGGAATGCTTTGACCTAAACGCAATCTCTGAACTCATCGGCTACTGTCTGACAACAATTAAGTTTTGAATTACCTCTTGAAAAAAAAAAAGATCAAAATTCATTTGCATATATCTATTTGAAATAAGCCAAAATGACTGGCGCACAGAAGAGGACATCTTCGCCTGAATATCAATTGGCTACAACAAAACCCACAAAATAGGTGCCTTATCAACATCAAGCCGACAGCCAATGGGTACCAAGATTGGTGACAGAAGTGAAGCACCACATCAGTCAATTTTACAGTAAATATGGGGGTAGGGTTATATGAAAGTTCCCTTCAACCAATCCCAGCAATGTGGAGACTACAACAAGCTGTATTAACTGAATTTTCACATGCTAACTAACTAAAGCTGTTTGTAACAGACTTTAAAGGGCTTTAACTTTCCAATCAAAAGCGTTTCCTCGATGTAATAAACCGTTGCAACATGAACGGAGCAGCAGTGGCTTTCTTGCTGTTTGTGTCTGATCTCTGGCGTGGTAATTGAGGTCATTTGTCTGACAATAGGAAACTCATATCACAACCTAGTGCAGGGGGAAAAGTGCTATTAATCACCCAGACAAGGCATCATGGCCAAACACACACATGGCACACACACAGACTGACCACGGTTAATGAGCTATGGCCCCGTGTCTACAACATGACTGATACATCCATGATAGTCAGGCATTGTGTTTGTGTACATATATCTATGTGTGTGTGTGTGTGTGTATATGTGTCACTGTGTGTTGCTTTAGAGTTCCTGGCTCATTAGGAAACAACTGGCGTAAGTCTTCAATTAACTTTACAGACCGTGGCGTACTATGTGCTTCTTTCACCTGCTGAGCTCCGGTCTGCTGAGTTATAATTCACAGTCGATGCACAATTGCCACAAAATATCACAGTACCTGGGATTTTTATTGATTTTGTATTAAAGTGAAAATCCGGGCTGGAGGAGCTGCTGTTTTAGGCAACAGTGTCGTTTTGTGTTTATGGGAAATTCACAAAAGCTTTTCTCCTTTTGTTTCCAAAGAGCACACACAATATTTGATTTTGTGAATGAGATTTTCCTCATCATATAAACCAAATATCTGCAATTCATACAGATGAAGGGCTTTGGGTGCTAAAGTGACACAAACAAGGTGAACCCGACAAACTTTTCTGTAACAGGAGGCTTTAGTTTCTCTGCTGATGCAGTCCAAAGTATGCTGTGAAGTACATCTTTTTCCTTTAAATCTGTTTCCATTTGAAATATAATCATTAACCATATTCATAAATAAGCCTTAACACTTCAGGTAGCAGCTGTGCCCCAGGCAGCTAAGATGCAGAAAATGATCAGCCCGGCTCCTCACTGAATATGGAGGGAGTCGGGCACATCTTGTATTTGGAGCAAAGGGCGAGGACATGGATCATCAAACTCTCCTGTGAGCTCATTACTCCCTCCAAAAGGCCAGGACGTTTCAGAGAAGCCAGGAAGAGATTAAGAAAGATGACCCTGATTTCAAGTTTTTGCCAATGGAATCTATTTCCTTTCCTATAGAAACGGATGGGCCTGGGTCGGGCTGAAACAGTTACCCACTTAGATTGAATCATTCCAGATCGTCACAGCACAACGTAATCACCGTGCTCTCTGTTTGTCAGGAAAAATAGATTCTGGATGGATTTTGCACCAGTTCAGACAATCAGATTTTCAGTCCCACACGTTCCAAATCTGATGTTTTTATTGTTGCTTCAACATGGGGGCTGATAACAACAGGAATGCAGGGTGAAGAAAATACTGTTACATCCATAGACTGGTCTAAACTGGTGAAAGGAAAGATGCAGTAGAAGTAGCTGTGCATACATTTTAAATTCTAATTAAGATTCTAAGTAATTATTCTTACTGTGAACAGGAGAAGTATTGTGTTGCGTTTTTATAAATCAAGCAGTGCCAACAGTGGTGATTTTACAGGACATTGTTCTGAATGTGCAGACTTTTGGATTTGTGTTAATTTCCTATGCAAATTGGGCAATGCTTTATTTCATATGTCCATTCTTTTGAAGTAATTTCCCAGAAATCCCCCTGTAAAGAACTCAACAATTTGGCACTAATTACTGGAAAATATAAAGTTCTGAGAATTTATTTAAGTTCATTAAGTTAAGTAGCTGAGTTTCCAGCTGCTCCAGAGAAACCTACTTTTAAGAACTCACCCACAGCAAGTAAATATTCATTCATTAATAATTTATTGCCAAATTACTTTGGATTTTTCTGAACATGTTAATTCATATGCTTGAAATGTCACATTTTTGCATGTTCAGCCAACCTGCTATGCACCGACTAAAAATAGGTTACACAGCAATTCACTGGAATTCATTAACTGGATGCATAGCAACTGAAAACAGTCTTTATTCTAAAACCTTCCCAAAAAAAAACACAGTTCCATTTCAGTTCCTTTTCAGAAAATAAAACTACAGGATATGTAAAATTAAGTGTTACTAGAAATGTATTATAATTTTATTCATGTTAAAATTTGCTAAATGTGTCCCAATAGTACAAATCTGGTGGTCTGTTTTTCTGTTAGTCCTTTCTCACAGATGGGGCATTCCTGATGTAAGTGTGTACAAAATGGCTCATATCTAATAATAAAATATATATATATATATCTATATATATATAATATATAATAAATATATAAACTTGTATCAACTTTTAAGTAAATGTATATAGACATATATAATATGGAAGACTGCAGAAAAGTTGTTAAAAAGTGCAAGTTCACTCCACCAATCCAAGCAAAAAATTGAGCATGAATTGTGGGGGGGAACTCAAAGTTACAGTTTACAAAGAAGGAGCTGAAAAGAAGGAGCATGGCAGTTTTTGATTGTGTTGAATCATTTAGCAACGTCTGCAACCGGTGTGTCAGAAGCTGCTGAAAATGAAGAGTAATGCACTTTTCATGAGGGTGGGAAAACTCAGTCATCTAATGCCATCTGTCAGCGCAGAGGTAACTGGAAGCGGACAGTGCAGCGCAGCAGGGGTGTCCTTGGACAAAGTAAGGGAGTGGAAGAAAAGTGGCAGAGGCAAACAAAGGAAATGACTGCGGACAGTTTGGAGCCATTGAGGTGAAACGGCAGGGAGAGACGGGCTATTACTTATCTCTGCTGCGACTCGCTGAGAAAACGAGCACAGGTAACAAAAAGACGGATGGCTGACATATGCTGGCATTTTGAGTAATAAAACAAAAAGCAGGGACGTTGCTTCTTTGATTGTTCACTTAAGTAGAAGTGCTTCAAGTGCTTCTGGAGAGTGCGTGTGTAGTTTACTGTAATTGCTCGCGATAGAACAATGCTGATTATAGTGCAACGCTACACACACTATGATCTACAATGCTCACTCTTCTTCACTGTGAGACTCAAACAGATGGTTGAGCCATTGCACGGTTTATAATGTGTGTGACAAACATAGTGTAGACAACGCACAGATGTAACATGCCAACATATTTTGATCTCTCTAAACAAAACTGAAGAAAGTGTGTAGCTGTCATTTACATGGCTGACTTAAATCTTTCTAATTACATTTAACAGAACTGCTGCTACAGATGTTTATTGTGACTTTTCTTGGAAACAGGTCGTTGAACAAGTATCTGCTGTCTGATTGCCAGCTTCACTTTCATTTGGTAAATGAACATAAATGAAGAGCTATTAGTGCAGCTGTATTCACAACAGAGAGCAGGTGTGATGAAGCCTGATGTCTCAGTAAGTACATGTTTCAACATTTTTTTAACACACTAGTGAATAGGGCTGGGTGTTTTTGGGAGTTTTTAATAATAGTGCCAATAGAGCACTGTGTGGATGGTGTTTACTTGTAGGCCAACCAGGAAGTTATCATAGCCCTGATTCCTTTGACAAAAAGCCAACTGGATTGTGCAGAAAATGAACTGTGGAGAACAAAAGTTTATGACACTTGTACATTCTGCTAAGCAAAATAAACTTCACAAATTAACACCAATTTGTTTTAATATTTCTAAAATATTCCCTTTTTTTTAATTGGTGCAAAGGGCAGCACAAAAAATCAAAGTAGTGATTCACAATGCATACATGGGAGTGGATGGAGATGGGAATTTAGACCAAACAGGACAAAATGGGACAAAACAAAAGAGATAAATAATAACTAATCAGTAAAACAGAATCACAATTATGACTTTTGAAGTGTAAATGCAATTGCCAGAATTACAAAGCCAATAGGCCAAAACATATCAAACCATAGTCACATGACTTAAACATTGCCATAACAATAAGGCTGTAAAGCTGTGTCCAGTGTGACATGCTGTAGTCTCATTTAGCCACCTGTTAGAAACCGCCTTTTTTAAGACGAGTAAAAGCTTCAGGATTCACAATGGGGTAAATATTTAGCTTTTGGCTAACACTGGCACATTTACAGCAATGTTCATCATGTGCACTGTCCTCTAAATAAATAAAAAAATAAAAATAAATAAAATTAACTGATGTATTTAATATCACAAAACAAAACATGAAAATCTTTTGAACTTGTGTTAACCACCGACCTCATTTCAGGCATTTAACCAAAAACTCGTTGACTTCAAGAGCAGGGAACTGGGAGTCCAAAAATGCTAACTCATTTTCACATCTCAGGACTCACTCCTGCAGCACTCTACAGGAATAAGTTTAGTTAAAAGTTTTAGTACGGGTGCAATACCTTTACAACACCTTACTTCTAGAAATATAAACGTATTTCAGCAAGGACTTTTTTTTAAAAAAAATTCACCAGCCAAAAGCCAAAATACACAAACATTATCTGAACAGAAGCAGCTGCACATGAACTCTGACTAAATCAGCAGCTCCCAAAGATGTTTTGAGAATGGGCCAAGAGTGCTGCAAAAAAATTTTTTGTCTTCTTTAAGGCATATTTCACCACACAGAAAAACCTGAAATCTGAAATGACAGGCAGCAGGCTGCACTTTTTAATTCTTGTGGATTTTAAGTGAAATATTAATCTGTAAAACTAAACAGTAACATAGCCTAGTTTAAATAAATCAGTGACAGCTGACTGAGGATAGACATTTACATTATGCCTAAATTTACATTATGCTTATTTGATGTTAGTTCATACATATTAGATCGGTTTTTCAATTTTCTCAAAGACCAATAGATTCTCAAAAACCACTTTAGTGTCGATTTTAGTGATAAGAGTGTTGTGTGAGGGGGCTGGGCATGGGTGGTGGCCGTGAAAATAAAATCCCTGTGAAGAAGTGCTGTGGTTAAATAACCTCTAACATCTAGTGATAAATCTAAAGTGTGTCTATGTAGTGAAAAAAAAAATCTAATCAAAACAACCAAAGTGCATCTTCGCAACATTTTGAATCTTATCAGACATCCATCCAACAGCAGCTTACAGTAATTTAGGGACACATTTCAGGCAATACTAAAAAGTTTGGAGGTCAAATAGAAATGAGAAATGTTGTGGTTCTTTGTGTGTGTTTGCATGGTTTATGGTGCCCACACAACCACCTGAACCTGATAAAAAGATCTTACAAAACAATCTACGAGGGGTGCTTTCATGGAGTGCAGAAAAGAAGAAATAAAGAAAAATAAACTCAAGGTTCAGACAAGGGCCTCGAGAGCATTTCTGCAAGACTGCCACTCTGGGAGCCCATTACATTTCTTTACAACAGGGTAACACCAAAAAGAAAGGGAACAAGAGAAGAGCTTTGTTAAAAGAGGTCCCATGTGAGGTTTAAGTATTTCTCCTGGCAAGCATTTACTCTGCAACTGAAGTATGATCAAGAGTCCTGCCAATACTAAATTTGTAGCAGAATAATCCAGTCAACCTCTACACACACATACACACCGACACACTCAGTATTATGAGCCTCAATGTACTGTATTTTGTGGGGCTAACAGATTATGAATCCGTCCTGTCAATGAATGTATAAAAAACTGCAGGAATTAATGTTACTAATGCATCCCACACAGTCACACACACACATATGTTCACCTGAACCTTGATGCTCAAGGCCAATAATCACTATAAATGTATTCATTTATATCTTCAGCACTCACTGTGTGTGAGTGTGTGTGTCCTACCTTTGCTGATGTCTTGGTACTCCAGCCACAGCTGTCTCTGGACCTGTTTGTTGGGGTACCAGATGGTACAGGACTCCTGGAAGCCGTACACCGCCTCCTGCACATAGTGATTCCCAAACTCCCTGAGGATGGAGACAAAGTCGCTCCGCTGCGTCGCCCCGTCCAGAGAATGGATGGCCGAGCTGAAGGCTGGGTAGATGGAGGGGAAAAAAATTTATAATAATGGAGAGGAATAAAAAAATAAATAAATAAATAAAGGGGAGTTCAGGGTTAGGGGGGAAAACACAGGAATGCCTTTTGTTTGCTCTGCCACTCCCTGTCTTCTGGTACACTCTGATTTTGTTTTTCCTTTTCTAAGATGTAGGTTTTTTGATTTGTCTTATCACTGAGGCACACAAAGCTGTAAAGCCTCACAGGCTTTGCATGGATCACAGATAAATATAGGTGCTGCTTGGTGTGTGCTGAAGGGAATCCCTACAACAACTATTGTACACCACTGAATAAAAATTCCAGAATTACTTAATTGAATTACTGTATATTCCCACTGTACATATCCCACAATATGTATAATATTACCTTAAGTTTCTTATCAACTCAGTGGCATGCTACATTTATTAAAGCTATAGTGCGTAACTTCTACAGGTCCGTAAATGTCCGTTTCACCCAAGCCACTACTAGAGGAGATGACACAATGCAGATTAAGCCGATCGGCTCCTCTAACATCTCGCGATAATTTCAATATATATCATTTTTAGTTTGCGTGTAGACCGGCGACATTTCCACGTTGGCGCACAGGAAATGCTTCCTCACAACAAGAAGGGAGGGGGAGGAAGAGCAGAGAGTCTCATAGCAAGAGGTAGAGCGCAGGTAGAAAGAGAAAGCAACATGGCGGAGAACCCAAAGAAGTGGCCGAGACACGGTTCAGAAGTGGATCCTACCACAAAGGCAAGTGTTACTCTGTGTACGGTGTGTGGCGACTGGCGAGTGTTACTCTGTGTACATGGAAGTGCTGCGGCTTATTAGTTGTAATAACGCATTATCCCTGGGAGGCGACAGAAGTTACGCACTATAGCTTTAAGGGTCACTTTAATTAAGGGAAAAAAATGAAGCCTAGAATGTGAGGTCTATTTAAAATGCCAGAGAAGGTTGTTGGACAAATACCATGCAAGCAGTAGATGTGGGGAAAATAATTTAATGATATCTTAGACAAGCTTAGTCAGCTTAAAATGCTTAGTAACTAATGGATTTGGCTGTTTTTTTTGTTGTTTTTTTTTCAACTATCCATTCCCCATCATTATAATCATCAGTAACATTATTTTTTATTGTGTGGAGCAGCATTTTGAGGCTTAGGCACAGTGGTGTTCTGAACTAAATGTCCCATCAGCATGCTAACATGCTAACAATGACAGTGCTACAATGCTGATGTTAAGCAGGTACAATGTTTACCATCGTACTTTGGTGTGTTAGCATGCTAACATTCGCTAACAGGCATTATACACAGAGCTGAGCCTGTTGGGATTGTCATAAGTCTTGCACAGAGGTGGGGGACTCAAGTCACATAACCTGACTCAAGTCCGAATCAAGTTGCAAATTTGAGGACTTGAGACTTGCTTGACTAACACTGATGATGGATTAAACTTGACTTCGACTTGATATTCATGACTTCGACACTTGACTTTGACTTGAGACAGATGACTTGAAAGACTGACTGTTTTTAATTTCATATGTATGTTTTTCTGGATGTTGAAAAGTTTTGTTTTTAAAATATGATGACGCACATATTGCAGCAGCGGAGGACCTGCCGACTGATATCCGTGCCCACGCTACAACTTTCATATGTTTCAAGTGCAAGAAGAGACTTAAATTTGTACTTACAGTACCTGAGTAAATGTGTGTAGTTACATCCCACCATTGGGTGCAGTTTATGTTTTATTATCTTTATGAGTTTGTGAGTATGACTTGACTTGTGACTTGCTTGACCTGACCAATGACTTGACTCGACTTGCTTGACTTATAGCAAGGACTCGGCTTGCTTGATTTTCACCACAATGACATGGGTCTTGCTTGAGACTTGAAGGTTAAGACATGAGACTTGCTTATGATTTGCATGTGTGACTTACTTCCACCTTAGGTCTTGCATGAATTGACTTAATGTTTAGCAGGTAAAACCAAATCTTTATAAACAGAAATATGTATAGGAATACAAAATCTGTAGGCCATGCATTAAGACTTTGATATCGGAAACATTCTGGTTTCCATTTGTAGTCAGTCTTGAGTCCAAATAACATAAATCAATCATTTTTTTGTGCTTTAATTGCTTTTTGAAAAATTACCTGCAATCAAATGCATATGTATGTTTATAGAGATTACTGAACAGTAACCAGCCCATGGAAGAGGAAGTCTTAGCTGGAATATCAGTTATGTGGATATATGCTTGCTACACCAGAAACCCCAAAATACTGACCGTTGCACCCAGAGGCTAAATTATCATCAGACCGATAGCAGCTAAGTTCTAGGATTTGGTACAACCTGATGAGGTGTAACTTACAGGATTTATTATCTGGGAAACATAAATGTCTGTACAAAATAATGTGCCAATCCATATCTTTACTATATAATGACAAAAAATCTGTGTGTGTGTGTGTCTGTGTGTCTGTTCCACGTTTTTCTCCTCACTGACTTGGTCAATCCAAGTGAAATTTGGCACAGTGGTAGAGGGTCATGGGAGGATGCAAATGAAGCAATATTACATCAATTGACCAAAGGGGGGCGCTATAGCAACCGACTGAAATTGCAAACTTTGAATGGGCATATCTCATGCCCCGTATGTCGTACAGACATGAAACTTTGCACAGAGATGCCTCTCCTCATGAGGAACAAATTTACCTCAAGAACCCATAACTTCCGGTTATATAGATTTTACGCCATTTTGAATTTATTGAAAAACACTTCAAATCGATCTCCTCCTAGGAAGTCTGACCGATCTGCATGAAACTCGGTGAACATAATCTAGGGACCAATATCTAAAGTTCCCTCTTGGCAAAAGTTGGAAAGCTTACTAAAACTGAGCTTCTATAAGGCAATGAATATTGCGGAGGGCGTGGCTCATCACATAAAGGTGTATAACATCTCAAGGGTTTCACTGATCACTATGCAACTTTGTAGGCATATGACCACACATAATCTGAGGGGACCCCTCCATTATTGACCCCATCAAACAAAATGGGGGCGCTAGAGAGCTAATTTCTTATCTAGGCCTAACTGCCATATCGATTTTTACTAAACCTAGTAGATATGTAGAACAGGACGCCTCAAGGTGACTGGAGGAATTTAACTCTAATTGGCAACTGGGTGGCGCTATAACAACAGAAAAATGCTTAAAAATGGTTAAAATACGACCGATCGCTGTGGCTCCCCCTGTGGACGAATGTTTTTTGTTTGTTTTGTTTTTTCTAATTTTTGGTATGACTAAGTCATGGTATGGTATGCTGTGCATAATCACGAAAACTAACAGTCAGTCATTCTGTCAGTCAGTCATTTTGTCTGTGACCATGTTTTTCTACTCACTGACGTGGTCAATCTATGTGAAACTGCACATAGACATTGAGGATTGGCATAGGTAGAAGGTGGCAAAGCTATCAATGGGTATGGACTAGTTGTAGATAAAGAGATATCCCACTGGATAAGTGAAAACTTTGATCTGCTGGTGCCACAACAGGAAAGGTCAGGGTTCCTCTAGATATACTAGGATTCACCCTCTCAAGGCCATGAATGTCTTTACAAAACTCAGTGGCAATTTCTCTAGCAGTTATTAAAATATCAGTCTGGAAGTTGTGGACTGACAGACAAGACTGACATTTCCAGCTGCAGAGCAATACTTCTGGCATAGCTAAATGTTTGTACTCATGGAGACCAGAGTAATTTGAATCTTCGTATAAAACTGTCTCATATGATGGTTCAGAGTCGAATCAAATGTGAAGTTAAATCACTGTTTGCCACATTTTTGTGTCACCTTATATCAATTAGAGACTATGAGAATAATCTGCTACTGACATGTCATTAATGTAATTTCTTGCGGCAGTAAACTTTTTTAGGACACAGATGTCTACTTAAGTATTAAAGACCTCCGTTATTCTTTTTAATCCAGGTTTGTCTCACTTGATTAGCTGCACATACTGTAGGCATTTGAATTTACAGTCGGTGAAGTGGCAGTGTCTGTCAGGCATCTGGCACTAAGTGTCTTAAACGGGTTTAGCGGACATCTGAGCGAGCTGCTTACTATTCATGAACCTTTTCAACCAAACGGTGCCGAGTATCCACGGTGACCACATACGGACATGAAGAAGCACAGGCTTACATGAGATCAGTGAAATCCTCTTGAAATTAAAACTATCTCAGGAGTTGTATAAGCGTGTGCATAATAACAGATTTCATTACACCTGATGAAGACAGGATTTGGTGTGAATAAATAAATAATGCAGCATGCAATACCTGTGACAGGAAAAAAAAAAACAGATTACACTTTTCTTAAAGCTTTAAGCATCCACTATTTCAAACAGAATGTGAGAACTTTTATATTTACAATTTTTCTGTTTTGCAACTCTGTCTCTATTTTTATGTCAACAATTCTTTTCCTTGCTTTGCTAACAGTTGTCCTTCACGAACGAGAATAAGTGACCACTCAAGTGTTTTTTTTGTTACAGTTATCCATGTCCCCCAGAAGTACACCAGACTTTGTTGCCAATTTAGTATAGTGGTCAAACAATGTAACTACAACTTTCAGGTCCTGCACGTGATGCCACTGAGCCCAAAAAAAATTTTCCCCATAAATTGTCACTGGGAAAAAGATATCTATTAATAACTGGATACATTTTTTTGAGTGTCACAAGCCCCAAAAAATTACTTGTTGTACTACTATAAATTCAGTCTGAATTCAGAAAGTCTAGAAGAGCTGCATAATTAAATCATACATCCCCATTTGAGTTAGGTGAGGGCTAAACTGGAAGTAGCTGGCTCATCTGACGGAAGTTAGTTGGATGGTGCGCTTGCTCTATGGGCCTAATGATGCAGAAGATCTGGATCACAGGAAGTCAGACTTTTTTGGCCTCCTACACCACTGAAAAACTTTCATAAGAATGAACAGGGCCCTCCAACAATGTATTGAGGTCTCTTTATACATCTGTGCAGTCACATTAGACATTTCCTGACTAACCTTCTTTTATTTCCAACCCGGTCTCACCCCCAACTTGTCAAATATCGATGCTTGGTCAGTGGCCATTGGCATCAGACATGGCCACACAGGGGCACCCTTAACAGTGGTATGGTACGCATCGGACAATGGCAGTTCCTGACGCAACATTTTAGTGTCATTGTGCATATACTGAAGGCTTTGATTACTGTGTTTCAAAACAATCTTGTAACTTTTAAGTTCTGTTTTTACTATGGTACGGTTTGCACAATAAAAATTGTTTACATTTTACAACAGTTTCATGCATTCTGATTCCTTCATTATTCTATGATTTTGTGGGGCCAAGCAAACCTGTGCTAAGCAAAGACTTCAGCATATAAATGATAGCATTAAAATGTCTTTTTATGTATTCTATGTAGTTCTGACAGTAGAATAAGGCACTATAAACCTATATAAAGGCCCAGTCATGCAATATATAAAACATTTAAAAATACCATGATATACCAATTATACATAAAGTGATATACCGTGAATCCGCCAGAATCTTTAAAAATACTGTGATACAAATTATTCCCAACACTTCCCCGCCATTGATGAGATATTCCGGCAATCCGTGTGTTCACTCTTATAAGATAGGGGGTGCTGTTACACAATAGAATAGCACTGCTATGTCCAAAAACAAACAAAGAAGAAGATCTGCTGGAAACCGGAAAAAGATGTAGCAGCTTGAAAAGTGCCCGAAAATGCTGCCGCTGACGGAAAAGTTGATGGACTCAGACTCCCAAAATTCCTGTTTTGATCAACATTCTGAATCCAACTGGACGAATAAGCAAATGGGTTTGGTGGGATGAAACAAGATCTCAATGACGGTGACAGTGACAGAAGCAGAATGTCTCTTCTTTAGTTTCATATATATATATATATATATATATATATATATATATACTGTTTACATATTCATAGAACAAATTATTCTGTGGGTCTTGAAAGTTTAGTGAATATGATCAAAAATGCTGGCAGTGGCTGGCAACTTCAAAATATTACTCTGGCAGGGAAAGTTTTAAAAACAATGTAGTGAGCTGGTGTGTGTAGCATGCTACATGAGTGTCACATGATGTTTTTTTCCTAAACCTAACCAAGTGGAGGAAGTAAACTTAAAGTAGAAGTTATTATCTACGTTGAAGTTTATTTTGAAAAGACATATAATATGCTTTAGTATGCATTTTATGAGCATAAATAGTACTTTTACTGTGAAAATGGAAGAGTATATTGAAAAGACACCATGCATCTAATGAGTGTAACTTGACATGCCATCCCTGGGCATTCCTAACTGACACAGGAGGAGTACCCAGCACGTCATATTTTGACGTGTCCAGCCACTGACCAGATTTTAGTATTTGACAAGTTACGATAAGAATGTGTTGTCTTTGTTCCCACCATGCTTTCTCAGGAGTTAAAAGGAAACCAAACACGTCCTGCTTTTATGCTCTTTCTGAAATCAATGTCATGATTTGTACCATGTATGGGTCTTATCATACTGGGAGATGTTGATTAATAATTATTTGGGTTTTTTTTTTTGGGTAATGATTATAAGAGTTTTCCTCTGCAAAATGAGTGTTTCACTGTTGTTTATTGGCAGGAAGAGATCTGCCTTCAACTGTGCATTTTTTTTTTCAAATCCTTAAAAGTCTTTTGACAACCTGCTGAATCTTTATCAGCAAATATGGGAAAGACACCACTTTTGTCACAGGCAACCTAATTTCTGACTGGATATGACAACACCAGCCTCTGCTGTGTAGCAGAGAGACGTCAGAACGACTCAGAGGTTAAAGATTAGTGTTTCCCTCTTTATTTAGACGGAGATAAGTGGCAGTAAAAACCTCAGGGTTAAGGATTCTTTTTATAGCTAATTTAGACAGCGAATCTCCCTAAGGGACTTTGTGTCCTAGGAGAGACCTAAGCTGAAATGACAGGTTTTTACCCACAACAGTGGGATAAAAGGACTTCTACAAACCAGTGCACAGAACTCTGTAGATTCTTAAGGTAGGGTAATGGTGACATAAATGAAAACAAGCAAAGAAGACGTCTCATAATGTTATTTATATTTGAGTGAACCCAACTGACAGAAGCAGAACATGTGCATGTCTGATATGATACATTGACCGCACTATAACAAAATGACCATGTGCTCGCTGGGATACTATCTTAGTAAATATTGGAAAGCAAAAGTGCAATAGCAATTTATCATTATCATTTCCAGGAGAAGCAGTATTAATATCTCAGCACTCACGCTCCACTCGTTCTTACTTCTCCTCTAAAATTAAATTAGGGGGCCACTGAAGTGAGAGACAGAGAGCGCAGTGAGGATGAGCGATGGGGGCTTTGCTATCAGACGTAAAAATCAGTAGCCTCCCCCCCCCCCTGCGGTGGCTGTTGAAATATGATGAGCTAAAGTGGGAAATGGGAGTAAAAAAAAAAAGAAGAAGAAGACGAAGACGGAGGCTGCCGAGTCGCTTCTGAGCGAAGGGAAAATAGAAACTGTATCCTCAGCAGACATGGCAGCCACTTTCAAACCACAGCAGCACCATTGGAAATGCATTAGAGGTGTCATGGTTGTACTTACAGTAGGGTGGCTGCACTTATCAGAAAGGAAACTATTTATGATGGATTTATAAATAATGCATGCACTTAAAACATGACAAAAATCCAAATTATTAAACGACACTTTCCTTCAAGCCAGGTAAAATGAATAAACGTAATATTTCAATAGGTTTTCACTTTACCCTAAAACACTGCCAACAGAACAACCCACGTTATCTAGTGAGGCAAATAAAAAGAAAAGAAGCAAATATATTTCCATAGAATAATACATTTAGTACTGAGAAACCCGTCGGGAAATACTCAGTATAATCCTGGATGTGTGAGCAGCCAGGAGCAGCCTTCAGAGGAAGTATTGCTTGACTAAATACCTATCCACAGTTATCTTATTCTGTGAAGTTTCCATGGCAGGCGCTGTCAGAATATGTTGGTCTTGCTATGGATACAAAGCTTTGTGATGTATGACGGGCTATCAGAGAGACAGAGAAAAAGACAAGGAAAATGAAATGACGTACATATTTCTGAATGCAGACCTCCTTTCTATGACACAACTGTTATAATCTGTATGTCTCAGGGACGGGCAAAACCACACAGCTGCACACACACACACTCTTTCATGCACATGCTTCCAGTAAATAATGGATGTGCTCTTATTAGCATGTGTACTTGGGCTTTAATGTAATAAACTACCAGTGCTGGTTGATAAGGGAACAGACAGTGTGGAAAGAAGCATATATGAGAATGAGAAAGTCAGACCTGAGACTTGTTTCTCTGCAATATCTTATTTTCTTCCTTGTGTCGTTTATTTGCTTGCACAATGCCAAAGAGAAAATTATGACAGGTTGAAACACGAAGAACGGAGTATGAAATAGTGATTTAATGCCAACCTGCTGCACTGCAGTGATAAAATCACAATTTTATAACTGCAATGTCATCTGACCAGTTCATCATTAATCCAGGTTTATGACAACAACTACGCTATCAATGCAATTGTATTGACATTTAAAATGGACGGTCACAAAGAAAGTTAGACTGGCACACAGCCTCCTACTCACTAAGCTCCTCTGGCCTCGGACATCCTGATATATCAAGCTGGTGTTTTAAGATTTACACACTCTGGAGACTGTTTTTGGAAAAGCTCCATTTTAGAAAAACAACATTTTAGTCTGGATGGAGGGCTGAAACAGAGAGAAACAGATGTGTTTACAACTCTAAGCACCTCAGTGGGCAAGTGCTCAAACTTGCAAAAACTTTCCTCTGTAAGTGATGCACTGTTTGTAACATTGTAGGGTGTGTAGCTATACTGCAGTCACTTAAAGTGCAGAGTAAAACATTAAAAACAATTAACTTAAAGGCCCAAAAATTCAAATTTGTAAAGTGAGGGAATGCTGTACATATATGCATTACCCATACTAAAATTATTTTCATGTATTTCTTGCTGAAGTATATGAAGCCACAGCCCAATCACCAAAATGGTGGCATTGGCTGTTTCCACAAAACCACAGATATTCATCATTTGTATGTGATTACAAATGGGTTATGAGAAGATAATGTTTGGGCTTAACATACCTGGTTGATGGCCACCAATGTCTCCCTTAAAGCCACAGTGTGTAGAAATTTCTCCCATCTATCGCTGAAATCATATATTGCGTTCAAACGGATACAACAGTAGCCGCTGTGTACCAAAAAGCTATGATAACACTGATGAAACCATGTCATCTGATACTTCATGGAGTATTCATTCAGGCTCCTACAAAGACACACACGACGCAAGTTGACAAACCCCCTCCTCACCATGCTGGCTGTGTTTACAATGTAGGACTGTTGGGGCAGGTGTAAATAGAAACAAACCAATCACGTCTTGTCTTTTGACAACTGACAAGTGGCTCACCCTCACACACCTCATCCCTCTCCTAGCATCACTGCGCTGCTAATAGCAGTGCTAACAGCGGTGCTAACAGCAGTGCTAACAGCGCTAACAGCTGGCTAACAGCGCTAACAGCTGTTAGCGGCCAGTGCCGCTGTTAGCTGCGATTGCATTGTCTTTCTCCTTCCGCAGCTCTCTTCACCCCGGAATGGCTACCCCGATGTTGACCCTCGTTTTTTGAATTCACCGGTCATGTTGCCTTTTTGATTCCCTTTTGCACTTTCTTGGAGACGAGGATTCTGTCTCCTGTGATGCTGCATATGCATGATCCTACATTATGCTCAAAGAGTCGGACTTTGTTATACTGCAGTAGTAGTAGGGTAGTAGTGAAGCGCCTCTTGCTCCTCTCCTTCGGTTTCTCAGTCACGCAGTGCTGGCCTGGCTCTCAACGAAAACGCAGAAGCCGGGGCTGTATGTCCCTTGCTGGCAGATGTACTCTCAAGATGGCGAAACGTTATGGAACCCCCCAAACCACTTATCCACCCAATGTACATACAAATCCGAAATTCTCCTTTTATGAGAATATTGTAAGTCAGATTATTTGTGGAGGTAATAGTACACCAATGATGACATATTTATGAATGCAGACATCGATTTTTGCCAATAAACAACTGAAAATGTTACACAATGTCCCTTTAAAAAAAAAGTTGTTTGTTGGTCTCAAACTGTGGTCTGCCAAGCACTGTCTTGCCTATAGTTGTCCAACACAGTCTCACTCCCAACTTGTCAAATATTGCCGTTTGGCCAGTGGACTGTAATATTTACATATGGCACGCTAGGTATCCTACTGCATCTGTTGTTGACATTCCGGGATGCAATGTCACTTTACACCTGCATTGTGTCTTTTCAAAATATACTTCAGTTTTCACAGGAAATGTACGGTGTCTGCTCAACCAGGTAACTTACGTCTGTAAAACACCTCATCTTCATGTCTACTTCCTTTTGCAGCAAAAGCACGTGGTTTGGTATAGAGAAAAAAATCATGGTTTGGCTTAACATTCATATATGGAACAAACACTGTGCTCTCAGGTATATAGCCCAGTGTTTTTTGGATCCATCTATCTCCCCTCATACAAGCCTGATGGGGATTTTCCAGCTCTTGAAATCATGTTGTTATGCAGCAGCATTTCAAACTCAAGCTGTCCGGCAGCATTATACACTGATGGGGGCATACCATACCACCATAAACGGCTGCTTTTTCTTGTCAGTGTCTGATGACGAAATCACTGAACAAGTGGTGGTATATAACAACTTCGTGGGTTGAGTTGCCACCCCAATTCACCTTCCCCCTCCACCTCCCGACACAAAGTCAGCTCATATAAATCTAATCAGGGCTACATCATTTTAGAAATGTTGAAATGATACGTATGACAACAGATATACAGAACAACGTCCCATAAAAATGAATTTGTTTTCTACACAGGTTATAACATGTCCCATTGGGTCTTTTATCATCACTCATCACACTCTGACACTCTCACTTCTCTCCTTACCGCCATTATACAATCTATTCATCTATTTAAGGCTTTTCTATTTCAGGTTAAGTAAAGGAAACATCCATTCCTCCAGGCACTGACACTAACGACTAGGTGTTTGCATTTGCTCTGTGAGGCAGTAACCTAACTTTAGCACCCCATTATTAGGCTCTGGGTTTGTCTGCTCCCTGGAAAGCCCAACTTCAAGTCTACTGTTGAAGACCTGTACTATCCAGAGCAGCTCTCCTGTTGTAACTGAGAGAAACTCATTTTTATCCTGGTTTATTTTAATTTCATTTAGATACATCCGTCTTCATAAGCACCCTGAGACTATGTGTGTCTCTGAATCTACTGGCTATTAAATTATTATGAGTTATTATACAATTAACAGAGGAGTTGAGGTTGCAATTAGACGTTAGTGGGCATCGTGTCTTACAGTTCTGTGGCTCTCTTGTTTGGCTGCGCTGCTTGTTGAGCAGCTTTTTAGTTTGTGCCCTTTTGAAGTGACAATTTGCTAATTTGTGATTAAAGGGAACTTGACCCCGACCCATTTATTGCCTTTCAGGGTTCTCTTTAAGTAGTGCAGCTGAGCAGCAACACCACAATCACTCCATAATTGACTGTTTCAACAAGGGTTTAATTTGATATAATGGACCCAACTTGAACCTTTTAGCGCCACATTACAAAACTGCTAGCAATGGGCCCTGTGGCAATGGTCTTTATATGTTCAAGAACTTTATTGCCATAAAACTGCTGCTGAAAAGAACAGATTTAGAAATGCGTGTTCTTGTGCAAAGAACTTCTGCCAAAAAATAACCTGTTGTACTTTACTTTCCAACAGTTCAGTTCTGAGGTACTTATAATTTTCTTGAGTATTTCCATTTTATAATACTTTCAGTCCACGACAATTCAGAGGGAAATATTGTACTTTTTTTTCCTCTTCATTTATTTGAAACCTTTCATTACTAGTTTCTTTTCAGATTAAGACTATTCATATAAAATATAATTAACAAAAAACATTATGAAGTATTTTTTTGGATAAAGATAAGACTTGACTGCTACCTGGCAGTGTATATAGTTCATATTAATATTTAAATTATATAATATTTATTATTCTGAAATGGACCATTCTGCATATGTACTTATACTTTATTTCACTTTAATTATAGTTTGATCAAGTACTTTTGTGCTTTTATCTAAAGGGACACACACCAATTTTGAGCCAGCTTTGCTCCTTGCTTATGTGTTAACTCAAATTATTTCTTTTCGTGTCATTGTGCGGATTTTTGCAGGCTCCAGGGCTGCTGCTCAAAGTACAGATTGTGCTTAGTTTTTGTATACCTGCTGCCACCACGGACACAAGAGTATAGAAGTGGATTGAGAGACAGCCACCCCACTTTTCTCTCTTACAATCTCAGATCAAACTGTAAAACTAAGCAGTGTTGATGGGAAAAAAAGCTAATATTCTGTGACTGCATTGCCCACTACTTGCCATAAATGTCTTTAGAGGCATATTTTTGTGCACAGTTTGATTGTACTACTACAATTTGTGACCAGGAAGTGGGTGCTATACTGTTTCATGTATTACAAAAACAAGATTCTGTTACTGTGTTGCCTATTTCTTGTTTTTTTTCAGCATTATATTTGAACATTCCTGTTTAACAGGAATTTCGCAACACATTCTCACTCTGACCTGGTCGCATTTTGTCGCTTGGTCGTGCACTTTCCACATTGCCATGTGATCTTCAAGGTAGCCTGAGCATGTCTGCTGTTAATGTTCTGAGACGCCGTGTCAGCTTCAGCCTGTTACATGTATTGTGTCTTTTCAAAATACACTTGTGTATGTACAGTTTGTATACAGTCTCTTTTAAAGTAAATGTACTACATTGGTACAGCAGTGTGAATTTATGTTTTTTTTCCTTCAACAGCAAATGCATGAGGTTATGTTTAGCTAACATCCACACGTGTTTAGGTTTAGGCAGTCAAAGCACATGGTTAGATTTAGAAAAAATTCAAAGGGTGTGGCTTCACATTAAAACTGGAAGCGAACACTGGCCCTCCAGAGCCTTACACCAAGTCGGTGATTGCTGGACCCATTCACCACATCTCCCACCCACCCTACTCAGACCTTTTGCTCCCTTAACTTACGTTGTTGTCCAGTGGCGCTTAGCTCTTGATGCCGTCATGCGCCATCACACACAGACAGCACCCGGCTGAATGCAGCAATGTTACAAAAACTTCCAAGCAAGCAACCTAAACACAGATACATCTTTTCATGTTTTATGTGGCATTTTCTTTTGCCAATTTAATGACAGCACACTTTCCTCTCAGCCAAAACCACTTCCCTCCTGACACTATTTTTCCAAGGGCACCGTCACTGCATCCGGGGCTTAACGCCACCCAAGATGACTGCAATTAGTTTACAAAAATACAAACTACCCAGAGCACATTTTCCCGAAAATGTGTGAAATTATGATGCTTTCAACCATACCTTTCTCCAGCGCTGGCACAGCCCAAATGAGCTCTAGCTTGGCAAGACTATCTCTACAGTAACTTTAAACACAAGATATACTTGCCTGCCAAATCAATAGATGACAGTCTGCCTGTTAATCACATGGTTGATCAAAAGTAAAAAATTTAAGTACCCAAGCTGTTATGATGAGCTGCTAACCTTGATGTGTCACCATAATTACAATGTGATAAATAATTGATCGCCAACGGTGGTGTTTTTCTCCATGGAGAATGTGAGAGTTTATGCTACAGAGGCCCAGGCCTGGCTTCCTCCAACATAAATAAATAATCAGTAATAACAAATGATATATATAATGAATTGCCAGAAGCGCAGAGTGATTTACCTTGAGAGAGGACCCACTGATTGAGTTTGACGTGGTACAGCACAGAACGAAGACTCCAGTGTTGAACGAGGGGGTAACCAGACACCTCGCTGTAGTTCACCATACCTGCAATAATACACAAAAAACAAATTTATTGTTACTGAAGCAGGCTTTGGTGCTCAACTAAAGAGTGGCTCAGGGGAGTTCAGCACTACACCTGTAAAACCATACAGAAAAATGTACTATTAATGTGTTATTTACTCCTATAGAGGAGGAGATTGCAGTCTTCAGCGCTAGATCAAAGGGTGGCTCTACATCTCATTCTTGTTTACTTTACCACTTTACCTGAAGAACCACGAAGAATATTTGCAAAATATTAATATTATAGTAGATGACAGGTGGGAGTAGCAAGCAAAGTCTCCGGTGTTAGATCAAAGTGGAGCCGGATCTACAGAAAAACACACAGGAAATGGCAACATTAACATAAAATCTATTCAGAAATAGTGATATAGTCAAAGGCAGGCTGAAGTCTTCAGTGTTTGATGAAAGCGAAGGCCAACATCTCACTTGAAAATATAGCACATTTATATTAAATATGAATATTTCCACATCAACCAGACGCCTCTAACTTTTTCCTCTTAGGAAATTGTGTCAAATCTAAAACCAATTTTCATCAATTTTTCGCAACATTCTCTTTGAAGCACAAGGTTCCTGCATGACACTGAAAATGATAACATTCAGATGAAGTACAAACCAAAGGAGAACAGTATATTTTAAATGAAAATGGGGCAGAGTCTGAATCTGAGAAGCTTTGGCACATCATTGCCGTTCATCATGTCTGATAAAAACATTAAAATACACAATGAAAGCATGCAAGATCCTTAATGCCTCGTCAACATTTCACAAAAATCATGAAGTGATTGAAAAAGTTGTAATACCATATAACGGCATAATAATGTCTTGATTTAGAATGTCCAATCTTTCACAATATTCTGTTATTAAGAATATTCACATTTTATCACATGTAAAATATCCCGCTGACAATGAGAAGGGCGTGATTAATGCATAATGAGGACTGATTATATTGATGTCACAGCCTAAACTCAATCAGACACAACAACCCTCTCTTTAGAGAGAGAAAGCTATTTAGACAAAAAAAATCAATTAGATTGAATCTAAGAGAATTTGTTAAGTTTTTAGTGAATATTTGTTTTGTTTTTACATGATAAATGATGACTAATTATCAAAACTGCTGGCGATCAATTTTCTGTGAACTAGATCGGGTTCCAAACTGATAAAATACTCGCTGAGATCCAAAGCCAATGCCATATCTCTTCTCTCCTTGTTTTTAAGATGAGCAATATGAAATAGATTCAGGTAGCAGGCCTCTCAATTTTAGCCAGCACTGATCTCCAAGTTAAGCAGTTAAAAAGACAAACGTTGCCAGCAGCAGATTATATCAGCGGAAACTAATTAATATCACACAGCACAACTCTATGAATACGAGCGGGCAACATAGTTTTGTAGTTTAACAAGACCAAGAGATTCTCTAGCTGAACAGTTAAGCTGTGTAACATCGTTTTAAACAGTGGGAGGCTTCCAGTCATGTTGTTGATGCAAATCATATCAATAATTTGACTTTTTTAATTAACTTAATAGTTCTGAATTGGGACTTTTAGTATTAGGAGCAAGTGAGCAAGCTTGCTTTAAACGCTAGTTTCAAGGATTACACTTCATTCTGAGGGGACATGACTGTGTGTACCAAATTTCGTTGCAATCTACCCCGCAGCTGTTGACACATTTCATTCAAAACCACATCAGCCATCATCAAATTCATCATTCATAAATTTCTGTACCAAATTTTGTGGCAATACATCAGGTTGCTGATGAGGCATTTCACAGGATAAGTGAAAACCCATCGCTAGAGGAAAAATCAAAGGATCACCAAAGTCATGACGACTTTTCCTCAGGGTCAGGAATGTCTGTAAAATATTTCATAGCAATCCATCAAACAGATATCTCAGTGGTCAACTGACCAACATCGCCATGCAAGGCCAAGGCCATGCTTACCTTGTCGGCAGTATATGTGGTGTGGAAAATAAGCAGGGTATATCTGTTACAATGTGTAAGATTTTGTCATATACAGCAGCTTGCTCCAAACTATGACACTCTAGGTACCCCTCTAGCACCAGATTTGGAAGTGTCATGCTCTGTGTCTGCTCATTACATGCTACAATGCCTTTCAAAATAAACTTCTGCCTGAACAGGAATTGTGGGTTTCGCCACCAAACCTACTTTAGGTTTAGACAACAAAAATACTTTGGTTTGGTTTAGAAAATAGGTCATGGTTTGAAATAAAATAAAATAACGTTTGCTACAGTAACTTAACAAGTATGTCACTTGACCACTATATAATGTGACAACTGTCAGATTTCACAAAAGACACAAACAGCGATCTCCTGGGTTAAAGTCGTGTGTATGTTTGACCAATACACTTCCTTCTACTATGTTATTTCCTCACATGATTATATTGCAGTTAAAAGCCCAGTGCATATCCTACAAGTGCTGTATAGTGCCTTGTGCCTTCGTAACAGCAGCCAAGGCCCAGTGACCATGCTGCTGTTTTAAAAGCACTAGGAATGACAAGGGGTTGGTTAGATACACATTCAGGAACAGGTGGGTTGTAAACAAGAATTAGCCTGCAACTGTACTGTTTCTGTCTATTCAACCAACTGAAAGTACGGATTCCATTTGAATTTTTATTACTTTTTAAACTTTACTCACACATAGATACTGAACCCAAATGGATTTGACAAGGGATTGGAGAGGTTTCAGATTCAATACTGTGACCTAGTGGAAATGAAAGAATGGAATAGTTTCTCTAATCCCTGTCTACATTGCTCTGATTCTTGCTATGTTTGTAAGATGGCAGAATTCAAACCTTATTGCTGATTTGACATGGGTGTTAAAGTTTAACTCTGAGTTAAAGATTATGCCAAGATTCCTGAGTTAGTTGGTGGCTTCCTGTGACAGAGAGTGGCAATGATAGTTAACATTTAGCCCTCCAGTTTTGTCTGCATTTAGCTGGAGGAGGTTCAGGCACCTCCGGTCATCTACTTGTTCAATTACCTTGAGAAGAAAAACAATGGGACTGTAGTTGCTTAGTCACAGAACAAGGTAAATATGGGCCATTGAAACCTATTAAGGTAACCTTTTTTAGGTTAAAAAGTTATTGCTGGTAGACAATGTTTTCAGTTATTACAAAAGCAAGGTTTGATAATGGTCTAGTTGGTAATCACAGATGTGTCTGGACTAAATATTGTATAAAAGATGTGGACATAGCCGAAGTGATGTCACCTATTGGTTTGTGGACTACTGTTTTTAAGCCTCAAGTCTGGCATTCTGGCTGTTACCACCTTGTTTTTTGGAGCCAGAAGGGACCATATTTGGATGAGATGGTGGAGCTGTTGAGCAGTGACGGGTGGGAGTGACTGAGAACCTGAGGACACTGCTGTGGTAGTGACTGAGCATACCCTATCTTATTGTCTATTTAAATCTAAATGAGACAATAATTTATGAAATGATCATCATGCTATAATGAAAACACTTGAGACTTTCGATTGAGACCATACACTCTTTCGAAAAATGTTTATCAAGGTAATATCAGGTGAAGTAGGGTCATTTTCTCATACACCTCTATAAAATCGGACTTCTGTTTGCAACCAGTGGCATTGCTTCCTGCCAGCCATTAGAAAAGAATGCAGGTTTAAGTTACTTCCACATTGGCTTCACTTTTTTGAGACCCAGAGAAAACCCCTTGATCCAGACTGCTCTTTTTAGGAGAGGTTTGATGACTACAGTTTTTAAGGCTTAGGAAAATTACCTGATAAAAGAGAGCTATTCTGCAATAAATCTGTCGCCGGCTGAAAACATTTTTAACAAAGCTTGTTGGTTGAGCAACAAGACAGAGGGTGGCAGCTTAAAATGCTACTCAATTTCTTCCAGAGTTCTGTAGTCACTAGCATCATATCTTGTTATTTTTGGCATATTTCTTTCACACAATTATAGAATAGGATTCATTTTTTCTGCATGATATGAACTTTTAATGGCTGATGTAGTATCTTGAATTTCTTACTGAATAACTTGGCAAATGTAATACATTTCTTGGTGGAAAGGAATTCAGATGCAATTGAGGAAAGGAGATTGCTCAGACTGTCAATGGTACTAAAAAGAGCATGAGTATTATTGCTATTGTTGCTGATGATAGAGAGGACAGATAACCTAGTCCTCAGTTCTAAATTCAGGGCTCAACAGCGCGAGCGTTTCACTCGCATTTGCGACTAAAAAAAGGGGTGTGCGAACTGTAAAAAATATTTAGGGGCACATGTGCGCATAAAAAAAATCAGCCGAAGCAGCCTATATTTTTGTCAATAAAAAAATATGATAATCTAACCACAAATGTTGGAGGAACTCCAGCAGCTTTCTCTCTTCCCTCTTCCCCATGTGACACGGTTATGGGCGGTTTTCCAAGCCACTGTTGGCACAATGAATATAAGTCCCACTGTCGGCAGCGTGGAAATAAGTCAAAGTGTGGAGGAGATGGACCGGGTGGATCTCCGGGGAAGCCTGCTCCGTTCTTCCCGTAGTTCAAATAATTTCAACTCTGAGCGCAGCGCTCGGGCGGAAAATCAGAGCGGTGCGCAACAGCAAGGGTAGCAGTGCCGCTTTGTCAGGCGTTGCTGCCCTCTCCATAGATAAACAATGGGACAGCCAGCGCAAAGCGGTTTTACAGCTGACCATGTGTAGAGGCCTTAGGGACCGTTCGCCACGGTACTGCTGCTGGGCAGGGTGGAAATAAAGCCCTTTTCACACAGAGCGCGCAAAGCGCAGACCTCCACCGACAAACCCATTCATTGTGTATGTGCTACTGCGGCGCAAGAGCGCACCGCTCTGCCGCCGAGCGGCGTGCGAGTATCTGCGTGCCGCCAGCCTGCGCTCGAATTGAAATTTTTTTAATTTCACCACAACGCGCTGTGACGACACCTCGGCGCCGCGCGTCCAATAGCAGAGAAGGGCCTGAAGTAGACCCGGAAGCGGTCACCATGAAGCTGTAGCTCCTGAACGAGCCTGCACTCCCCCAAATCCTGTCCTCTGCGCCCTACCCTGCCGTGGGCGCCGCGAAAGAGGCTTTAATTCCTGCAGAGTTTCAGAGGACCTGGAGAATGTTTTAGGATAGTATTAACATTATATAAGATCATCATATTGCAAAGATAATATATATAAGATAATAACATTAAAGACAAAATTAAATTGCAATAGGCCTACTTTTTCAAAACTTGATGATTTTACCTTTCTGTACATTTTGTATACAAATTCATGAAATAATTTTGCTCGTAAATGTCTATTTGCATCACGTTTATTACTGAAAACACATTATTTGATCAATTTACATTGTGCCCCTAAAGTTCTTTGTGCGCTCCTTACTTTTTCAACTTAGGAGCACATGTGCTCCTTGGCAAAAAAGTTAGCGTCAAGCCCTGAAATTGTAAATGTTGATGTCTCTTCAAATATGTAAAGGTCCATTCCCTTTTCTGGGTTATCACAGATTTAGCATTTCTCTGGGTTGCTTTTTTGTTCATGATTAGGATGATTAAACCCAAGCAGGTGCAATAACATCAATGGCATTCTCAATTTTTAAATGGTCTAAAAAAATCATTCGCAGAGGGCAAAGTGAGGGCAGGCAATTCAGAGACACCTGTGTCATTGATGTAATTTCTAACAGGCAGAATTCAGCTGTTGGTTTTGATTCTCAGTCACAGCAGATCTCAGTAAGATTTATCACCCTACCTAAAACATCCAAAAAACTCTTCCGTTAAGCAAAAGCTAACACTGCCATACTGTAAGTATTCTCTCGTGTTGCTTTAACATAGTGTTCCTTTGAAGCCCAGTATATTGATTTTGCTTTTACCAATACTATCTCCTGCTCAAATCAATAATGCCCATCTCCTCTGCCTGAGGAAGTCACCCATGTACGAACGTTTTTCATTTTGATGCACTACACAGTCAATCGAATGACATACATGCATCTTGCTCCACCGACCAATAACCTCTCATCTTATCCATGGCAACACATAGTCAGTGGCAGACAAAGCACAACAAATGGACATGCAAATTAAACTGCAAAAAGACACATGAGGATGAGGAAACATCCATCACGCACTGCTGTGGGGGAGACCAAGCAGCTCTAAGATGGGTTAGCGTTAAAGGACCAATCAGCCTCTTTTTTAACAGATCAATTATAGATAGAGCATGGAGTGATAGAGCACAGATTCTTAGTGAACATGACTTAGACTGAATAAGTAATCTCCCTCCCCTCTCCTTTGGTAATGGCTATAAACATAAAATTATTTTATCATCACAAACATCAAATTATAAAACCCAAGCTAGTGAAAGTGCCTCTCTTCATTTGTTCCACTTAGAGGCAGGACTCCCTCATTGTTGCATAAGAATGCAGGATTGGGCCTTTAACATTAACATCACTTATATGGGACCATTAGCTGAGCTGCAGAAAATTTATCATCTCGTCTCCTATGGCAACTGACAGCCGCGTCATACTGCAACGGTGGGATTACAGCAATACATCACTATGACTGCCCCTACCCTGTTCACAAGCACATACAGAAGGTATCTGAATAATGCTTGTGACTGAGACACATTTTCTACAGCCACAGACACGGAGGAAGGGAGCAAGAGGTAAAAAGAAAGACCATGTGTGTGCGTTTGAGAGATTTTTCCAGTCATGTATGAGATAGATAAATTGAGACATGAATGTAAGACAATAAAAAGGTGAAGGCAGCTCTGCAAACCTAACAGAACGTGTAAAGCAAAAGCTCATGGAGCACATGTAAGGACATGACCTGGATACTCAAGAAAATCCACGGACCTTGTTTCAAGCAGTTTCATATAGGAACTATTTTCTTTCTGCAGTACTGCACTGCTCATGACATGTGACGTGTAAACATTGATGCTGTCCTCCTCAGCTAAGCAGTAACATTAGCTAGCTCAGTGGTGCTAGGTGAGCTAGCAATAGATGCACAGTGATACAGTTGACAGGTGCAGTACTGCAGAAAGAAAATAGTTTCTTCATGATACTGCTCGCAACAAGGTCTGTGGATTATCTTGAGTAGCTGGGTCATGATTTCCTGGAAAGAGACATAGCTGTTGACTTTTTTTCCTTTTTTGCGCTTCAAGCACCACAAGCTGGGTGTCATCTACTTCCATTATATTGGAGAGGAGGCTGACATCTCTATGGCTGATATCTCCAACACTCCATGTTAATTCACACTAAAGTACTCTAGACTGAGAAATAGCACTACAGGTAAGATTATAAATATGTATCTTTGATTTTGGGGTGAACTGTCCCTGAACATTTGAAAGAGTCAAATATTAGTTACAACACTTAACACAAGGTTTAGTAGTAGTTGCTCTTGGTCCAAGTTGGTTGAAGTTGGAACAATTACATGGAACAGTTAAAGTTGGGCGAATGCAATCCTGAAGTATCTATTTTTAGCTTAAACATGGCGACACAAATTAGATATGAAGTATGATGAGTGCTGGGATGCGTGCAAGGCCAGTAACAGTTCCTTTACAGGCATGCTGTGAAAATGCAACATTTCGCAGAGGCCTGACACCACCTATGAACTTGATGAATAAGCCTCTAAATGTGATGTTCCTGCATTGTCCTCACCTTCAGCTACATCCATTTATCCCCTCTTATGGGAAATGGCTCCCCGGAACGATAGATATATTCCCCGGCGCCGAGAGAGCGAGAGCACACCACTACATAACCTCCCCATCCCCAGCCCCCGCCTCCCTTAGTGAAAATGAATAACAAGCCCAAAACATATACAGTAGCGCAGCGTATTCTTCTTCTCGCTGAAAGGCCTTGTCTCCCTTTTAGCCCTGGGGTGCTCTGCTCTCATTGTCTGACAGAATGATTAATTTGACTGAACTTCACTTTGCAAACATCCCAAGTTCACAGTCTCTCTCCATGCAGTCGGTGCCAGAGCCTTTAAGGGAAGCAGCGTGGTCAGGGCTGTGCTGTGTACTGCAACTCATTTGCTTTGTAAAAATGCAGGGCATGGAAATGCCTTTCATAACAAAAACACATCGGGAAAATGTTTTAAAGATAAATAAATAAACATTTCTTGCTTGAAAGTAGTTGATGGTGGAGCCAGTGGCTGTCATGTAACACTGCCATGGCCCTTACGGTGTTTCTGCACAGCTCTGGTCAGAACAGCTATACCTTTGGTTGAGTGGTGAGTTAACTGGAGACATCTACTCAAACACTGAAACAAGCAATATTTTGAGGTACTCAGTATGTACTGAGTATTTCTGTATTGTAAGTGTGATGGACTTTGATCACCCTCATATTTTTTAAATTTCATGTTTAGAGGCTCAAATCTCTATTGCACAAATCAATAGAAACAATGTCCCAGTGGCATACAAGCAATGTTTCTGTTATGCTTGTCATAGAGAAAAAAAGACCATACTACACTGAAACGACATTAAACAAAGATAATACAAGAGTAACAATGATTTTAAATCTCCATGCCTCTAAAAGCCTCTGTTTGAAGGGCCATGTAGCCCTAACACTCTGCCCTACCCCTCTATCCCAACAAGAATCAGGACCCTCATCCTCTATAGGCCCATTTCCACTGAAGAAGTTCCTGGTACTATTTGGGGGGCAGGAACTACTACAGGAATGTCCTCTCGCTCAGCCCTCTCAACCGCCATGTCTCCACTGAGAGAGCGGAGTAGGAGGAAGGTTCCTATAAAGTTACCGGGCTCTGTATGTGACGTAATCGTTGCGCGACCATTTTGACCGGGGTGACGTAGGTGCGTAGGGACGCCGTTAGTGGTGTCTGTAATAACTCCGGTCACGGTCCGTGAAAAAAATATTTTTTCCAGCGGATGTCTTAGTTACAACATGATTGAGCTAACTGGAGTAGTTTCATGTAGTATCCAACAACGGGAGGCTTTTAACAGATGACGTCCTGATGTTAGCTTTGCTGCTGCTGTTAGCTGTCCCTGTCAGCTGATGCTTTCTAGACATCGTGATTTCCCAAAACTGAATAAATACCACACATAGCAACACAAAACTGCTTTGCTAGCTCAATCATGTTGTAACTAAGATATCTGCTGGAAAAAAAATATTTTTTTCACGGACCGTTTATTGAGTCATTACAGACACTGCTAACAGCTAACGGTTAGCCTAGCCAAACTACGATAACCATGTTATTATTTACAAAACGTCACATCCCGCCTTGAGTATATCCAATCAGCACCAAGTAATCCCCAAGCCGCAGCCAGGAGTTTCTCGGGGCCGTTCTGAGTAACTACTCCGAGGCAGGGACTTGTTTAGCCCCTGTAAAAGTTCCGGAACTCTGTCCTTCGGGGGTGGTTCCTGCGGTGGAGACTGGTGGAGACACGCACCAACAGCCCCGGCCCCGTAAAATTACCCCTAAGTTCCTGCGGTGGAAACGGGCCTTATATGTGAATACCCAAAACGGAGGGCTCAGGAATGTATGGGGATCAGGCCTTATGATTCTTGTCTACTGACATGATGAAAGGAGGATCTGAAAGATGTCAGACTTTAACTGAATAACGATTAATTTATGGTTGGAAGCTCAACACTTTTGATAAGTGTCGCTTGACAGAAAGGACATTTTTTTCATTTTTCAAGTGCAGAATTTGGTTATGTTGTGGACAACGTCATATTTTGTCTTGGATTTTATTTCCCATCCTTTTGTAGCAAGTGGGAAAATCTGCCGGCTAACAGATATTTAAAGCTGATCAAAATAGATATATAGTTAAAATATTAAAAACAAATACTCAGCAGGATATTTGTGAGATTTGAACAGCGGTCTGTACAGATTACACTTCACTAAACACAACAAAAACACTTGGCCTTTAAGAAATGCAGGGGGTATCCACTTTCCATGGAGACAACTGAAACATTTTGCCGGAGCATAAATTGAAAATGTCGTGCTGGTCTACAACGTCTGTAGAGTGACACTCTTCAAACATGAATGCCCAACCCTAAATCAGGCTCAGGCAGAAATTATTGTTCCAGTGTTTCCCACAGGATTTTTGGAGACTATGGCGGGGGGTCTGAACCTTCTAGGGGGTTCCGGGGGCGTGCTTTGTTTTTGTATTTTGTATATATTTGATTTAAAGGCATCAATCTGGTGAATTCTGAGAGCCAAGTTATGATGGCAGAATATGCCAACCGTGTTTACAAAGTTTGAATGAACGAGACAGACGCAAAGTAAATGGAGGCTGCGCATTGACCCTTTTGCCCATGTCTGCAGGGATGCATGATGGAGTCAAACGGATCATGTGCATAATTAACCACAAAACAAGCAAATACTTCATCTTAATGACATATTACACTCATTATGCTTCAGCTGAATCCTCTAAGCAAATGACCATGTTGAATTGAAATTAGTTTATCACGTTAAATGTCCGAAATTGTATGAAATTGCTCCAATGCATTAAACCAATCTTTGTGCATAATCACACAGCCTGATACGCCCTGGCAAACACAGTGGGACTGCTGTACAGACCGTTGGTCTTTCTTACCCTAACCCTGGTTACTTTCTGAAAGCACAGAGCAAAGAAATGTCTTTTTTTTCTCCTCCGGTCTGCTGTCAGCAGGAGCGGTGGCTGCAGCGGAGATTTCAGCACCACGGACGGCGCGCGTAAAAAGACTTGACAAGCGTCTCCTTTAAATGTGTTTGCTGCTAGAGAAATTATACATAATAAATGAAGACAGTGACATATTTTCAATAAAAAACAATGAGTTGAATGTTCATTTCAAGCTTTTGTAGTACAACGAATTTCAGAATTGTGCGAGTGCGGCTGGAGAGCGGGCGGCAGTGTTTGATGCAGGAAACTCGATATGGACTTGAAATCAATTTCGGAATGGGGGTCATTCGGAACGGCGGGGTTTCGGAATGGAGGGCTGTCGCCTGTTGGGACATTGTGCACACACAGCCCTTCACCACCTGGATCCTAAAATAAACAACTGTTTTATTACATAATCATGCTTCTGTGTTGCGCCATTCATTAGATCCGATATTTCTGTCATTCAAATAACAAGAATTGTGGTTTAATACTCTTAATTATAATAGCCAACTTATTGAAAAATGTCGGGTTTAAATCCCCGCACCCCTAGTTCCGACGTCTATGTGCATAGCCTACTAACGTACACTGATGGATAAACCACTGATGGATATATGAGAAGTGAATGAGCACATTGATTTTCTAGCCTTGGTACTCTCTTCCAGGGCACATAGGGTACAACTGAGATTTATTTTAATTTTGGTAACAGCGTATTGTGTATGTATGGCATATCACCAATCATAGTGGGCCGCCATGGCCAAAAACGCCAGTCCAGCCCTGATTTTTACTGATAAAAACACTAGTGGTATGTTATGGTGAAGGGTTACACTTAAAATATGGCTAAGGATTAGTGGTTTAACATTTCAGCAATCAAAAGAAAAATGACTAATGTACTGATCTGCCTCTGCAGGGCTATTTTATGATTTTAAATCATGTGCAGACAAAATATTCTTTTAAAACTCTCTCTCTCTCACTCACAAACACAGTTACAGATACGCAAAACAATACAAAATACGCAATACGAAAAGAAAACAAAAGGTAAGACTCAAATTAATTACACACAGACAGACACAAATTACTGCTTCCCTCCCTCACAATTTGCAAGTACGGCACCCTGAATCAGAGCATTTTACACAGCTTCAAAAAGAAGAATTCAAAAGCCCTCTGGTAGTTGAATGCCTCTGGGACAGGCCCATTTATGGCAACCCACTGGATCCGTCGCGTGCGTGAGCTGGACGAAGCGTGGGTGCTAGAGCTAATCGCGGCCATTCAAGTCAATATAAGCTGCTCCACCAGAAGCGCCGCAGCGCTCCTAGCCACAGCCTAGAAGCGGCTTGTCGCTCCACTCCACAGAGGCATTTTATATCTGCCCGATTTTTGTAGACTATGGCGGGGGAAATTAAACTATGGCGGGCCGCCATAGTCTTGTCAATGTATGGGAAACACTGTTGTTCTGTACTTTAAGTTTTTGGTCTGTCTCCATCCAGGCACATGTGCTGTGCCAAAGGCTTCTCTGATACCAGATTTGTGTTGTAATTAAATTTAGATAATCAAGAACAACTGGGATTCATCAAGTTTATTATTCTTTACTTTTTTCCCCAACAACATTAAGATTGACAAGAGTACACGTTTTTCCTTCGTCAGTGAGACCTCATATGTTTACTCAACCATATTCCAGATGGAAATGGAGATGGCTACATTGCAACATAATGATTACATTTTTGAATTTGTGACATACCATAAGCTGATGAATTTGATGCATTATTTTAACAAGCAATTTTACACCCCATTTTACATGCCACCTACACAAATTTAAAAATAAACATATTCAAACACTGAATAATAACATAAACTACTTGTATAGCCTGGTAGTATTGGTAGTAGTAATAGTAGTATTTCTGTTACTCTGTCTCGTCTTGTCTTTACAAACAACTCCATATGGCAATGATGAGGTGACAAAAACTGTGCCTTGTAGTTTGGGGGCCGGGTGTACCAGGGAATGCCATAGATTTTTCACAGATATTTGGAGGACACAATTACTGTTTTTTGGTCTGCAAAAGGAATATTACCTTGCTAGTAAGACCTCTGGGACCAGGATGAATTAACAGTGTAATAAGGTGAGCGTACGCATCATTTACTAAAGGCATGGATGTCAGTGTGAGTAACACTTTGAGATACCCAACAGTCTGTGGAATTCTTTGACAAACTGCAACATAAAAATACCCTAACTGGCCAGAAACACACAAACACCTGTATGATGCAATGTAATGTAATACAATGCAATACAACAGACATGTAATAAATACTACCTTTAGCAGCTACTTTAGCAGTTTGTGTGTTGCCTCCTGGCTGTACATTTATGGTGCATTATATTGAAAGGTATTTCTAACATGTTTAACATTTTGTTAATTAGATACAGTAAACTACTACACACAAAATTATGTGAAATACCTTGAATAACAATCTCCTTTACAGTGAAGACAATTTAAAGAACCAATAAATACATAGGATTAATTACAGGACTGGTTTTACTACATTTGAATGCCCAACCAGTATGTTTATAATCATGTACACTTTATATTCACAATTCACACCTGTTACTGATGAAAAAATCTGTTTGTCAGTTGGGTATCATTGAAATTTTAGGTCTGTATGACTCCTGTGTCTCTAAACAAATCTCTAACAGCATTAGAAAACATTACCTACACTGATTCAGTCCTTGTTTAGTGTTAGTGTGTATCCATCAGTCAGTTTGGGAACAAGGCTTTCATGCAAACCTAAGTTTTGAATTGGTGGTCTAACCCTTTAGAATAGGAGCTGGATCACAGATGGTGTCTTTTACCCAGTGAACTATCTGAGTACAACCACTGTGGTTGATTCCCTCAGGAAGAACTGATGAGACTGGTTAAATTCGGGTATCATTGCTTTTTCTTTTGTAATTCTTTAATTTTTCGACTCAAAATTGGTTCAGCAAATTTCAATCTCTGAACCAATCCGCATCGGCTACCATGATGATGTCACGTCTATGGAAAACTGTCAGTATTTGGAAGGTTCAGGTGCAGCCACCAGATAGCCGGACCACTTACTTACTTACTTACAGGTCCAGAAAAGAATCTGGCTTTCGCTCTCTTACATGCATGCAGCCAAAGCAAACTCAAATGTGACTGGTCAGTACTACTTGGACTACAAACGGCAACTTCCAATAACAAAATCTCGTCCCTTTGATGAAAGAGTCTGCATTCATATGCAGATATCTGTTTATAGAGATTTGGCAGACCACAGATCACATCGTAGTAGGTTCATTGCTTGGTCACCTGACTTACTTTACATAGTGATTTCCAGTTATTTACTGCATGATGCATACATTTAGGATGCATGTATTGTACCATACAAGTCTACAATGGGAATGACATGAATCTCACCCCCTTTAAACAATACTGGAGCTCAAAATGACTCAGAAAAACTTTTCCTCAGCTGTAGAGTTTAAGAAAGAACGGGCTACACTGGTCACAGCTAAACTAATGCAGATTAAATGCATGGTGGGGGAGTCTAATAAGGCTAACTGTGTGAATAATGACAATATTAAGCGTAAAACTCATGAAGGGCACAGAACTGCATGTTATACATAAGAGCTGAAAATGGGTTTTTAAAGCAGTTTTATTTCCTCCGGTGAGTGTATTGTCAGAGAATAAAGGCAGAGCTGTCTACAAGCTTTAGATTTTAGACTCCTATAGGCGGGACAATGCCAGGCCTAGGGTGCATAGCAGTTACATAAATCAAAGCAAAACTGAATCAATATTCCAGCTCTGTGAAAGACTGCGTGAAGTAGTCCATTGGGATGTAAACTCTCCAGTCTCTCTATGAATCCCCCAATGAGGACCAGAGTTCAATTCCCAACTATTGGAGTTTTTTGCTCAGTGATCCATCTTTGTTAGCCTGTCTGCTTTTTCATTGTTCAAATGGAAAGATAAAACACCCAAGTTAAGCTGCATGAAGGTAAGATAGTTTTTTCCTCTCAGTCTCTTCATGCACCTGAATTTTCTAATTTTCCAGCACCTTGTCACACAGAATGACTTTGTTGTGTAATTGTATACAAAGTCCCAGGGGGCAAGTCCCCTCCACAAAATCTTTTATAACTCTAAGAAGTTTATTTGACTGCTCATTCAAAATAAACAACACATTTACTTCCAACTTACTACATAACAGATAAAAAAACTCAGTGTTTCACACGAGACACCAAACAGCTCCAGTCTCCTGGGTTAAAGTTCTGTGTTTGTTTGACCCATCTACCACACCACCATCCTGCCCTTCTCATTCTTTATACGAGTGGTTCCCAATCTGTTCCAGCCACAGGGTCCAGATTCCTCCTTAGTCATGAGCTCAAGGTCTACAGAGTTTTGTATATTCAGTGTCATACTTGCGTTTGGCCATGTCATCAAATGTGTTTGCTGTCTCTGTCAAACAGCTGCCCATAAGTCACTCACTCTACAGCAGAAAAGACACTTCAAAATTAAACCTCTGTGCCAGAAATTCACTGTACTTAAAAATATATATATTTTTTTTTTTACAAACTTGACATGTTTATGAGTCACTTGTTGTCCATTCGGAATGGATCTGCGACCCACTTTTGGACGGCGACCCACAAGTCGGTAAATACTGCTTTATACTTTACAGCAGATGGATTGACATTGGGGCCAGTAGAAAGCCCAGTGTGTCTCTTAGAGACGCTAGGGGGGCCTCATCAGAATCAGACACTGACGGCCACTGACCAAACAGTTGTATGTGATGCCCTGAGAATGAGCATGAGCTGAAATTTAAATGTATAGTGATGTAAAGAAGAGCACAGACTACACTATTACTTTACTTGTTGGTATTTTCCTGATCAAAATTGTGTTTTGTCCAGATCTTTGGGGGTTTTGGAACTCCTGCACCATGCATTATGTAGCGGCACAAGTAAACTGGAGGTGTGTTCAAATGACACAGCACATGGCAAGAAGTTGCTGTTTATACAAAGAACTGATCTCTGAGGCTGTGCAGAAAGATATCTGAGAAAAAATGTTTAACTTTGGGTAAAACACTTTGCTCATCAATGTCACCAGCCATCCAACCACAATGGAGAAGGGGTGGGACAAACACCACAAAGACCAACCATCACAAATGACATCTACAAGTGCTGAACAACGACTGCCATTTTTTTCTGTGAAAAAATTGCTTTGGTGGACACATGGCCTTATTAATGTTACACAAGTGAATGTCCGACCAATGACAATTTAGTCGGCAAGAGCATATTGACCAACCAGTCAACCGACAGATCAGAATGTGCCAGCTCTTGAAGTGTTGTAAAGTATAAGTATAAAGTTGCATAATAATGAGTACTTATGAAAGAGCAAGTACCTCAAAATTGCACTTAGCTACAGTACTTAAATAAATGCAGATTTAAATTCCATACGACACCATCCATCCATAGAATCTTACTACTGAAAAAAGATGAATATACTATTAAAATATAATTTAATCCTACTCCACTAACCCCTGACCTACAGATACGTTGTTGCCATAACACTAATAAAATAGGCTATGGCAGTGAGAGTGATAACAGTAATGAGTTCAGGTGTCAGTCCAGGTGTCGGTAGTCAGTCTGGTCCCAGCCAGTAACATGGTCACAGAAAAGCATCCAAAGCGCTGATAAATTTTTTTAACAAAGCAGACAACTCAATTTTATGGAGCTGCTAAATAGGTCATATTATGAGTAGGACAGGAAATGAAACACAGAGAGTGTTGTTGGATGTGAACCAAAATGTCAGTAAAAGAAAATCTCCATTGAAGAAAAAAAAAACCCTCCCACCATCTTTGCTCCAGCTCCAATTAGGCTTCTTGGGGAATGTAAATTGAGTTCTCTTGTTAACATTTGTGACTCTATCCCATCGGGAGCAGTGGTAGAGAATATCAGACAAGTGCAGGGCTTGGTGATGCTCGACATTGAGAGCACACAGCTGATGGAAACCTGAACACCCAACAGTCCCCCTGTAACTTTGCCATACGGCTGGAAGTGGTTTGTTATTGTAGTTGCTTCTCTAAGGAAGATTCATAGGAATGAGCTCAGGTAGGAAAGTAATCTTATGGCTCATAGAACCCCATTAACTAGCCTGGCCTGTGCTCCATTTCACTCTCGGATAAGTCTGGGAATGAATGATTTAGTGGAAAGGAGAGAAGGAAGTGAGTGAGTGAGGAAGAAGCAAAGAACGTGAGGGGGGGAACAGTAGGAGTTATCCAGCAGGCCCATTCTCTAATCTAATGGGAAACTAAATGTAATACAGCACAGCACAGATTTCCTCCCCAGACAATTCTGATAAGAAAGAAAAAAAAATTGCTGGAACAAAATGTTGGCGCTCAGAAATGATGAGCAGACACCATGGGGATGGTTAGGTTAGAGCCTAGGCCAAATGCTTTCCATAATTCAAGGCAAAGAAAGATTACTGTGAAGAATTATCATAATACAAGACTTCACCACTTGTGCTCAACTCCTTCCAGGCAGGTACTCTCAGCAAAATGCTTACACTAATGTTAACATTACTGTTCCTATGGACCATGCTCAACCAGAAAATGTCCTTGGTGGCCTCTGAAGCAACATTTAGACCATGTCCAAAGCTGACATTAGGGTTGCTGTGAACTACTGTTAGTGCAAAAAGAAGGGGTTTCAGCTATGTCATGTGAATCCTCTTATCCCTCCAGGCAGTGTGGTCACTGTGACTCTTCCTGGCTTCTTTTCTCTGGCCATTTTGTGTCATTCCTAGTCCTCCCTAACAGCATTTATGTGACCGGCAATAGTTAACTATAGACTGTAAATGCACAATGCCAACCAAGTAGGCATTAGGGTTAGCTCCACCCTGTAGCAGAGTGGACTACAGAATGCCAAAGTCAAGGCTTCATACCAATGGGTAACATAACATTGGCTATGTTCATTATTTTTACACAGTCTATGCACTTAAAGGATGTTGGAACTCTGATCACTACTTAACAGTATGTGTTATGTGTCCTGAGGATTTTTAGCCATGCTCGTAGTGTGGCTTTAGGGATGGCAGTGTAGGTCAGTCCAAACTTTGACCGAAATATCAAAAGAAAAAAAAAAGTTATGAATACATCCATGTTCCAAAGACGATTGAAACTATTAATGCTAATGACCCCCAGATGTTTCCACTTGCCGTCGGTGCCTCATTTCACATGTTGGATCTGGATCTCTGTCAGCCTCTCCCCTTGTCTCCATCTCCCTTTGTGTTTATTCCAGTCTCCAGTCTGTGAAAATGTGATGCTTCAGTTTTACTTCCTGTGTGTTTGTGTAGCCTGTTCTCCTTTCCAGCTTACATGGTTGAGATGAGGTGGTGTGTATCTGGCTCTAGCTAATTGGCAACAAAGCTGTTTGACATCCACCTGGATCAATCTTTTTCATGTATATTCACATTCTATGTTTCATTTTGTCACATGGATTTTCTATACTGTAATTTCATTATATTGGTCTTCTTTGTACACACAACATGTATTGCACATCAGTACAATAGTCCTGGGAGAGGTATCCTTCCCCAGTTGCTCTTCCTGAGGTTTCTTCCATTGTTTTTTCCTCCTGAAAAGTTTTTGGGGGGGAGTCGTTCCTTATCCAAAGCAAGGGTCCAAGAAGAGAGAGTGTCATATGCTGCACAGATTGTAAATATTTATGATATTGGGCTATTAAATAAAATGGACTTGAATTGACTTGACACTTGTGCCAACAGCAGGTGAAACTTTTAACCTTATCCATTAACACATCTCAACGTGTTCTTTATGGGTTGGCACAAAAGTTGGTAAAGAAACCAGCAGGTTGACATTTTTGGCTCAGAGTAAAAAATCTTGACAACTAGGAGATCTACTGCAACAATTTGGCTCATGTTCCCCAAAGGAAAAATTGTAATTATGCTGATGATCCTCTGACTTCTCATCTAATGCTACTACTTAGTACTTTGGTTTAATGACCAAAAGCTAGCAAAGGTAATGACATTTCACATCAGTCGAAGATATGTGTGTTTCATGCTAATTACAGTGGCCAATTTTAGCATGCAAATATGCTGAACTAAATTGGTTAACATCCTGAGCATTACACTTTGAGAGCATTTGCATGTTAGTTGCAAGTTTTCATGCTGGCATTTTGCACACAGCACCATTATACTAACTGACCGTTCAATTTTATCTTCTGGTGCCTTTAACTAACCTCATCTGATTGTTTAAGATCAAAATCATAGCATATGTATAATGAATGTAACAATGACTAAATAGAGTATGGCAGGGATGGCTGTGTCTGTGGAGCCATTTCTTCTGACAAATATAGCTAACCACTTACAAACCGAACTGCCAAACACATTATCAATAAGCCTAAGCACATGGTAATTAGGGTGGCAGATGTGGCTTGTGACAACTCAAGGTGACACGCTTTTCATTTCCACTGCGCTGAAGAAAGGCTGATGAGACCACAGTTGCCAGTGACTCAAAATAAGATGCCAAAAAAGTTCAGCAGATACCTTTGTGCTTGCGTGGTCACAGGGCCATATGCTTAGACTTTAATTATGAGGGACTTGGGGAGAGAGGGACTCTGGGTTGAACTATGAATCACTGACACGCTGCCTGCCTCAAAAGCCCCGTTCTTCTGGATTTAAACACTGCCCACGCAGGTCTCCCCCTCTCTTTATAAATGAACCCAGTCCTGATGCATGTGTTGAACAGACAGCTGACAACACAGTTTGCTTTCATTAACACCTTTTTCTGTGCCTAATTAAAATCTGAAAATATACAACGTTTACTGGTATGAGTAAATGAAAAGAAATGAATGTTGACTGTGTATACAAAGCTGTGCTGAATCCAGCCAACCCACCTGAGCCAGATCCACTGATGCATTTCATGAGCCATTGGAAGTGGTCTTACTGAGATCATGACTTCTTTTTCAAGAGAGATGTGTACAAAAATAAATGTGCACAGTTTGATTGATTGATTGATTGATAAGCATGTTTAAGGTAAATCAACACTCAGTTTACATAAACATTATTTTCACATTAGGGAAAGCAACTGGAAATACTTCCCACTGTGTTTATTTATCCTTTGTACTGTAAAGTTTCATAATACACTGTATTAAATAAACTGCACTTTTATTTTTCAGTTTCAAATGCATATTACATTAATTAGCACTTTCAGAACTTATTGTCATTAGTTTACTTGGCTAAGTGTGCAAGTGTGCATGGACATTCATTCATTCATTTTCCATAACCACTTATCAGGGGTCGCGGGTGTGCTGGAACCTATCCCAACTGACATTGGGCAAGAGGCAAGGTACACCCTGGACAGGTCAGCAGACTATCCCAGGGCTGTGAATTGAGACGGACAACCAATCACACTCACATTCACACCTATAGAGTCACCAATTAACCTAATCTGCATGTCTTTGGACTGTGGGAGGAAGCTGGAGTACCCGCAGAACCCATACTCCTCCTCAAAATAGCTTAATACAGTCTCAAAGTTTATGTCATATGTGTGATATAAACTCAGGGTTTGGCCAACATCGTCAGAAAAAAAAAAAAAAAAAAAATATATATATATACATTAAAAAATTACCACCTCTGCCTCTGCTCCTATTGGTCAGCTCGCTCAGTCTTTTTTTATTGGTGCAACGCTTAGGAAACATCATGCCCCTTGCCTTTTGTGATTTCACTTGCAGAAATCTTTATTTTTTGACGGCCGTCCGTCATTATCAATTTGAGTAAAGAAACACGAGCCAATAGACTCTGAAGAACTTTTGCAACAAAGACTGGAGCTGGACATTTCACAGTGGTACGTTTTTATTTTGTAGTCGTCTTATATTTCAGCTGTAACATGATAACTGTTACTTATCTGACGTTATGCTAACAATTGTATATCTGTCTTCTGACTGACTGAAGTTGAAAACGTCTGCTGCAGAGTACAAAAGGTTTCTAACAATATAGTCAGTTACTACATAACGTGGAAACACCAACAGCAGCGCTCAGCTGTTACATGACATGGTGTAAGGCATAACTCTTTTTTAATCTAAGCAGCCTTATCTATGATCAGACTAATGTAGCTCGTGTTGGGTAATAATACCAAAGTTATTATGATTTCTGCTTCTAACACATTCCCCGTTTAAACCACAAAAGTTTTAAACCTTGAATTCATCAATTTTACCACAGCAGACTGAGATGACAGATTTCTGTATTATACAAAAACAAATCAATAAAAATAACTGGTTACATTCAGATGTCTTAGCTGTCATGTTTACTGAAACCATTCTACTAAGATGCAGCTGCATTTTATAATCATCTTCACCTTTTGTTTGTAATCTACAATATGTACAATGTACCAATGTATCACACTTTCTCCATATCATTTATATGAAATCAAAGTTTCATAGTAACACACATGTTGCTTCCTGGATCAGTATTTGTTCTATGCAATGATGTTGTCTCCTGAGTCTATATTTGCTTACTTATTAAACAGTGTCTTTTTTACCTATTAGGTTTTGGGGTAATGAACCAGGTTCCAGTTCATCCTACATGTTTGATACACCATCCAGGCCTGGAGCCTGACTGTTTGAAGGCATACACCCCACAGAACATCCACAGCATTTACAGGCATGACTATGGACCCTTATGGCACAGAACTGAAGAAGAGTATGTTTTCATGACATGTAATGAGATACAACTGTGTAAACTCAATTTTGAACACTAAGGTTTCATTATAATGTCCTTGGACCTCTGTATTAAAAAAAAAAATCCAACCACTTCTTTGTTCCTTCGTGCTTTGGCAGTCCAAAAAAGGGTAATTTTTGGTCAAAATGAAGAAAGTAGTGTCTCCTAGACATGGCGTCTCCTCAACAGCTCCTCATTGGTTAAAACTCCACAGCCTCTCTCTTCCGCCTCTGCTCAGAGCAGGTGTGTTTGGGGGTGCAGCTCATTGGCTGGCAGGAGGGCATTGTGTGCCATGCTAATTGAACTTTGTTATGAAATGACTACGCGGAAGTAAAGGCGGAAAATTCAAACGAGCTGTTTCAGGCAGGTCAGGAACTCTGTGGGGAGACAGGACTCCCTTCAGCCTGGACTTTTATTTTTTATTTATATTTTTACCATTTAGCAGACCTTATAGAGGCAGAAAAATGCTATGTAACACACCACAGAAGAGGGAAAACCCCAAAAACCATGATAGGTCTCCTTTAAGCTGTTGTGGAGATATTGCGGTTATGGAAATGAGATGGATGCAAGGTCACAGCGACCTTGACCTTTGACCACTAAAATTTAATCAGTTCATTGTTGAATTTAAGTGGACATTTGTGCCAAATTTGAAGCAATTCCCTTGAGGCACTCTTGAGCTTTGCATTCACGAGAATGGAACTAACAGACGAACGAATGGACGGACAACCTGAAAACATTACGCCTCCAACTAAGGCTATCGCTGGCGCTGAGGCATAAAACCAGCTTGCCTTCTGGGGAATCCATACTTGTGCACACAAGTCACTGTCACACTAACATGGTCTGACATACAGGGAAAAAAAAAGACACTGCACATAGATTCAGCCTGACAAAATCCCATGGGAATTAAAATTTAAAAAATGCAGATAAACTGTCCATACTATATGACCCAGGAGAAATTTGGCGTCTCTCAATCAGCTTCAGGCTGAGAATCAAAGCTTTAGCTTTTCTGTGTGTGTGTGTGTGTGTGTGTGTGTACGTGTGATGTGCGGGAGGATAAAGACAAAACTGGCGTAAGTGATGGGCTCTAGATGCCCTTCACCTTCCTCTAAAGACAAACAACTCATACTCAGAAGCCTTTGATAGAGAGGCTTGCTCTACAGCGGATCACAGGGGTCATTATTTATCCACCCAGCACTGTGCTGCTGTAGCACATGAGTGGTTACTGCAGCCCGGTCCTTTTTCAAATATTAAAAAATGAGCTCTGAAGAGGAGCATTCTGATTCAAACCTCGACTCTCATTAGGTCTAAAACAAGCGCCCTGCCCACGCGGGCTGCAGGTGGCTACACGGCAGGCAGGTCTGTGTCACTGGGAACCCCCAGCCTGATCCCCCTCCCCTCGGTAACTTCCTGTGACCCCCAGCAGTATTAATTATCCCATTCCACGTTGTCACCTAATTAACTGACGTTTAACACAGGAAATGGCTGGAGCAATTCCACGCAATTAATCAGCGGCAAGGAATAAATTAAAAGCCTTCCTAAACGTGATTACCATTGAGGGTCTGTATTCAAAATTGAATTTTAATTGAGTTTCAGATGTTATATTTGAGTTATGGTTATAAACAGAAATGGCTATAGCAACAGCTCTTGTCTTTACACTGCAAACTATTTCTATCAGAATTCCTGCAAATTAAAAGGCCTCCTGACAGCAGATAAGAGCCGAAAATTCAGACCTGTTAAAGTTACTAATAGAAAATACAATTAAGTTATAAAGAACAGAAACAATAAAGGCTGAAAATCTGGAGCTGTTGCAACAATAATTAAACAATAACTTCAACTGACAATATAACATTTTAAGCACTAAACCACTTGACTTATCTGGAGGTCCAAGGACATTAGTAGTTCATTAATGCAGACATACATTTTCCAGAAACCATAATCTAGAAAGTTCTTCAATAACAGTTCCTGGCCCTCGAAACGTCCCTAGTTTTTCAAACTTGTGTACAGCTGTATTCATACAATCAGCAAGCACTGAATGATTCGAATTGTGTCATTAGAATGAGAAAAATACATTTCTAATGTCTGTTTCATGTTAAAAACAGTGGTAATACTTTATATTTAGAGTTGTGTATCAGACTGACATGACACTGTCATCAAACCATCATAACTGACAAGGTATCTGTCACATACTTAATGTGTTAACATTACATACATACACAAATATGTGGTTGGTTTTGACACTGGCTGTCATGAGACCATTATCATTGACATTGACAAGTAATCCTATAGTGGACAAGTTTTTATTATCATTATCTTACTATATAATGACGAAAACTCTGTGGGTGTGTCTGTGTGTCTGCTCCACGTTTTTCTCCTCACTGAGGGTAATGGGAGGATACGAATAAAGCAATATTGCATCAATTGGCCAAAGGGGGGCGCTATAGCAATGGATTGAAATTGCAAAATTTGAATGGGCATATCTCATGCCCCATATGTCATAGAGACTTTGCACAGAGATGCCTCTCCTCATGAGGAACAAATTTGCCTCAAGAACCCATAATTTCCGGTAATATAGGTTTTCTGCCATTTTGAATTTTTTGAAAAACACTTAAAGGGCCAGTCTGTAATATTTGGCATGGTTTATTGTCAAATCTGAATCTGAATCTGAATATTCTACCCATTAATATGTTTATATAAGTGTATAATCACTATAAAATAAAATTTGTTTGGTTTTCGTAGCCTTATAATTATGCTTATATATATATATATATATATATATATATATATATATATATATATAGATATGTATATAGCAAGGGCCTTGCTTTAGAGAGGTCGCCATCTTGCGCCACCATGTATGTAAGGCAGCCCGAGCGGACAATCCAGCCAGCCAGAGAACGCGTTTCGCGTGTATAAATAAACCAACGAAGACAGCGGAAGGAAGGAAGAAGGAGGAGGAAACAGCAGAGAGTGTTAGTAGTTCGTTGATGGAGAGTAGTGAAAAGTTTTTTTAGTTATAAAGTTTGCGAATGGACCACACTTACCACGCAACAGGAGAGAATGAACCCGAACCGTCATCTGCAAGGAAAAGAAGACGCAACTTCACTCCTTGTGATGCACTCTCTGCGGCGCTTTTCCTCCTGATGATATATCTCCCCAACGATGGTAGCACCGAATCCCATTCTGTGCAGCAAAATGGGAGCGGAGGATTCAGCCTCTCTTCTCGTCCGCTCAGCATCAAACACATGGAGTTCCTTATCTGTATGCTCCGGCTCAAACAGGTATGGCTCTGGATCTGTGTCCGCTACAAGAAACTCTTCAAAATCGCGTTCGAAGTCGTCCACTGCAGCTACTATAGTCCGGAGATATTGCTAGGCTAAATAAACAGCTGAGCTCTGTTTACACGCTACGCTGTCAGCCAGTGTGCGGGCTGGAGATTGGTGGAGCAGAGAGGGGAGGGGGTACCCGCTAGGTACTTTAGGCAAGTATGTGTGTATGGAGTGTGTGTGTTACGCTAGAAGAGTCAGAGTTTGGGACGGAGTGGAGTGTTACCAGAGTTTCTGGAGTGCTCAAATAAACGGGCCTTTTTCCCTAACGCTACACTGGTCTCTTGCTTGTGAGGGATTCATTACAATATCGTAACATGGTTTAGATTTCTAAATAAATATTCACCTTGTCGCTGTCTGCGCAAGGCTTTTTGTCCCTACGAGGCCACCGTCATTTACCCGACGGGAGGGGTGAGTGAGTGAGCCCTGCAATCTAGAATTTGACCACTGATGTCACTGTTTTCAACCCATTTTACACACTGGCCCTTTAAAGGACAACTTCGGTATTTATCAACCTGGGCTCTATTTCCCCATGTGTATGTGTGCGTATGATTCATGGGTACAACTCGTTCTAAAATTGGTTCAGTATTGAGGGAGGCAGATGCAACCGGGAGCCGCGAAACGAGCTAAAACGGTAACGGGAGCAAATGCGTCCTGTGTAAGTTTGCGCATTAAAAGTGCTTTTTTTGCCACTGACTGGTTCAGATCGCCAGTGCTATGAGTGCTATGAGTGGACTCAGCTGTCAGTCAGTGTTGGAGCAGAGAGGGGGAGGGCTGCCTCGCTCGGTACTGTAAGTGAGTATGTGTGTATGAAGTGTGTGTGTTACGCTAGAAGAGTTAGAGGACGGAGTCTTTTACGTGCTACCCCCTGGACTGTTACCAAAGTTTTTGGAGTGCTCAAATAAACAGGCCTTTTTCCCGAACACAAGAACAGGATGTCGCGCAACACCCTGTACAGCTTTCATAGGCTGCCTTTGTCGGACGGCGAGATGCTGAAGTTGTGGCTAGTTGTGCTACAAATGGATGCTAACACTCCTGTCCAGACACTGCGCCTTGTAGACCATCGGGTCTGCAGTGCTCACTTCTCCCAAGATGACTACTGCCAGCCGAAGAAGAGAAGACATCCAATCCCAAAACACCTCTTCCTCAAGAAAACGGCTGTCATACGAGTAGAAAGAGCTACAGACACAGTGAAGCAAAGCTCGTGACATCACACAGCCCAGAGGTAAGGGAAAGGCTAAGTTAGTATGCTATTTACAGAGATAACACTGGCGATCTGAACCGGTCAGTGGCGAAAAAACATACACTTCATAAACACATACTCACTTACAGTACCCAGCGGGGCAGCTCTCCCCCTCTCTGCTCCAACGCTGACTGACAGATGACTCCACTCATAGCACTCATAGCACTGGCGATCTGAACTGGTCAGTGGCGAAAAAAAGCACTTTTAATGCACAAACTTATACGGGACGTATTTGTCCCCGTTACCGTTTTAGCTCGTTTTGCGGCTCCAGCTGCATCCGCCTCCCTCAATACTGAACCAATTTTAGAACGAGTTGTACCTATGAATCATACGCACACATACACATGGGGAAATAGGGCCCAGGTTGAAAAATACCGAAGCTGTCCCTTAAAATCGATCTCTTCCTAGGAAGTCTGACCGATCTGCATGAAACTCAGTGAACATAATCTAGGGACCAATATCTAAAGTTCCCTCTTGGCAAAAGTTGGAAAACTTACTAAAACTGAGCTTCTACAAGGCAATGAATATTGCGGAGGGCGTGGCTCATCACATAAAGGTATATAACATCTCAACCGATCACCACGCAACGTCGTAGGCACATGACCACACATAATCTGAGGGGACCCCTCCATTATTGACCCAATCACACAAAATGGGAGCGCTAGAGAGCTAATTTCTTATCTAGGCCTAACCGCCATATCGATTTTTACTAAACGTAGATATGTAGAACAGGACACCTCAAGGTGACTGGAGAAATTTAACTCTTATTGGCAACTGGGTGGCGCTATAGCAACAGAAAAATGCTTAAAAATGGCTAAAATGCGACCGATCACTGGGGCTCCACCTGTGGCCGAATGTTTTGTTTTCTTTTTTCTAATTACTGGTATGACTAAGTCATGGTATGGCATGCTGTACATAATCACGGAAACTGTCAGCGTGTCATTCAGTCAGTCAGTCATTCTACCAGTGCGCCCCACTTTTAAGTCAATACAACATATAAACTTTAACTATCTGCCTTTCAACGTGCTACCTCAACTATTAATGTACAGTTGTAGCCCACTAACTATCCCACTACTGGCAATGGTACTACTGTACTTTCAATAAAGCAATCGTACTATCAAATTCACAAAAACTCTGTCTGAATACATTGCTCTTCTTAATGGTTCAGTTGACTATTTATTCTGCAATTTCCTATGACCTGTATCCCAAACACACACCATGTTAAACTGTTCGTGGGCAACTGTGCACTCAATGGGTATGGACTAGTTATTATTATTATTATTATTATTATTTCTGAAGTATGAAATATAAAGATGTGCAAATACACTAAATAAAAAAATCTACTTGTGTTGGGTATTTTAAAGCATTTGAAAGTATAAGAACATTTGATGTCGTACTGGTTAAAATTATACCACTGTTGTTGAGGTCAAGAAATATATTAATGGCACAATTTTAATGCTCTTATGACAGCAAATGTCAAAACCAATTATACATGACAGTTTAATGTAATGTCATACACAGATAATTAGTTTCTTCAACAGGACATTAAAATTGACTTAATTGACCAAATGAGCTTAAAGGGATAGTGCACCCAAAAATGAAAATTCAGCCATTATCTACTCACCCATATGCCGATGGAGGCCCTGGTGAAGTTTTAGAGTTCTCACATCCCTTGCGGAGATCGGCGGGGGGAGCAGCCAGCACACTTAATGGCAGACGGCGCCCCAGACTAACGTCCAAGAACACAAAATTGAATCCACAAAGTATCTCCAACATGCTCATCTGTAGTGATCCAAGTGTCTTGAAGCCCCGACATAAAAAGTTGTTTCGAAAAACGTCATGTGAACTCTGTTTTTAGCCTCACTGTAGCCTGTAGCTCTGACTGCTTCTCTGTGCTCTGCGCTCACGTGTGCGCGCTCAGGGTGATCGGTGATGCACGGTCTCTGAAGAGCAGCAGTCTCGTCAGTACTGATGTCCAGATTCTCAAGTGCAGGCATCGCCAATTCCCAGTCTGAGCAGCAAAGACTTTCCTCATCCGTTGGCACTGCTTTGCATTTGAAACAATTACACCACCAGGTTTCCAGTGCTCGACTCCGGTATTCTGCGGCTGCCTGAGGGTTAGGCTCATGAGCTGCGGCGGCTGCTTCATCCAGTAGCCTGAATTCCGTCCATATACTCGGGCTCAAACAAATACGGCTCAACAAAGAAATGCTGTTCCTCCTCAATTTCAAAGTCTTCAGACATGTTGGGCTGTCCTTTGCTAAAAGACCGTAGTGCAAATTATCTTTTAGCTCTGTGGTTACGTTGTCTCCCCCTGCGGTGCACGTGTCACGTGATGTAAACATGGGTGAGCAAAGCTCATGCTTTCACTGGTCTCGCACAGGCGCGCACACGTGAACGCGGAGTACAGAGAAGCAGTCAGAGCTACAGGCTACAGTCAGGCTAAAAACAGAAAAAACAGAGTTCATATGACGTTTTTTGAAACAACTTTTTATGTCGCGGCTGCAGCACACTTGGGTCACTACGGATGAACAGTATGGAGATACTTTGTGGATTCAATTCTGCGTTCTTGGACGTTAGTCTGGGGCGCCGTCTGCCATTAGGTGTGCTAGCCGCTCCCCCCACCGATCTCCGCAAGGGATGTGAGGACTCTAAAACTTCACCAGGGCCTCCCTCGGCATATGGGTGAGTAGATAATGGCTGAATTTTCATTTTTGGGTGCACTATCCCTTTAAATGACAACACATACAAACATTCCTAAAGACTCCTTCATGGTCATGACAGGTGTCATTTCAGTCTGATGTACACGCCTTCAAATAATGTGTTACCAAAGCAGCCCAACAGTTAGGCTGTCACCTTTTCAAATCATATAAAAACAAGATAGGGAGAGAAAAATGCGTGCAAATGAGCTGATAGCTTGAATGTATAAGCAAGACAGAAGGGGACCAGTGATTAACAGAGCTGGCAAGTGAATGAGAGAAACTAAACTTGATTTGCTTTTAAATTTAAAGCAAAAATAAATGACCAAAAATAGTCAGATTGTTACATTTTTAACCTTTTCCACCTCTGCATCTTTTTATTACGGCAATTCAAGCATCTTTACACAGCTACCTCATCAACAGTGGTTACACTTTGAGAGAAACACAATACCTCTTCTGCTTGTAAGTTAAAGCTCCTGGTTATGGTGAGGAGGAGATTGTCATTTCTTTTCTTTTTTTTTTAGAAGACTTCAGTTAAATATTGAAAAAGTCAACACAGAAAGTACATTGTTTTACTTTTTTCAATATTTCACCAAAACCCACAGTCTTTGGCTTATCCTGTTTGGCACTCAAATGTAAAACTTTCCTGACTGAGACAATACCAAAAACACAAAAACAAAACAAAAAAACAAACTGCAGGAAACATAATCCTGGCAGCTATCAAGAGTCTTACAAAACATATTTCACAACATCATTCCTAGGAGACAGGCTTGGCAAAAGGGACTTTTAAGGTCCTAGTTTTGTTTCTGTGAAGCTCCTGACACAGGTAAGCCACAAAGAGGCTTTTATTGCCCTAACAACAATGTGAATAATTAATTGACTGACCATGAGGCAGAAAAGTACTGCCCACTGCAGTACTTTTCATTGTGAGAATGTCAGAAGCCTGGATAAAAAAAAATAAAAATAAAATAAGAAATGATGTAAGTCATGTTAAAAGTCAGTTTAAGATTTAGCCATCTCATTTTTTGCTAATAAATACAGAATATTCAATGAATCATGGAATAATATCATGCAACTCTGTTGCCTTTGATAATATTATTAACAATATAAAACCAGGCACAAGGCAAGCAAGTCCATCCACAGGGAAAGTACAATTGTATTGTGTCTCGATACATTATTTTTCTTGTTGCACGCTGCATTCAAGTTGTGCATTTATGTACTACTGTATAGCATTTCTGAATATCTAGTCATGCTGTAGTTGGCTGAATGCAAACAACATTGTCGATACACTGAAAAATACTAAGAGAGACCGACAGAGAGATGGGAGGGGAGTTGAAAGCACAGGAGCACTTAAGAAAAGAGACCCATGGAGACTGCCAAAGCATAAAACTAGTCCCGTACGAAGAGCGAAGTGACAGGAAGTGTTGCACTGTTGCAACCCCCTTGGCGAGGAAGTGCGGCTAAAGTGCGGTAACATCAACGGGTCAAAGCACAGCACAGTCGAGGTGTGATGGCCGCAGCAGTTTGTAGCGATTGTACATGTATGTTTGTGTGTGAAAATAAGTGTGTGTGTTCATGTCTGACTATACCGTATGCATGTGAGGCTGATTGATTACACTGAAGAAACATACAAAGGCATAGAAGCTACTATGTCAGCATTAACTGTTTACTTTTTGTCCCACAGGGCGGAGAGAGGAGGCAGTGAAGGGGAGTGGATGGGAGGGGAGGTGATGACAAAGCTAGTGAAATGATGGGCTGTAGATGCCCTTCACCAACCTCTGAAGATGAACAACTCAGACCAGGAGCTGTTGATAAAGAGACTTGTTCTGCACAGGATCATAAAGATATTTCATCGTTTATCCTCCATCTGCCCTGAATTAGTACTGCAGGTGTCACTGAGGATGATTCCTCTTTGTTTTTGTATAATTTTAATCTCAATTCAACATCTATATCTCCAAAAAAGACTTTTACACAGAGGCATGCTGATCACTCATATATACTGCCAGGAAGAACACAAATATTAGTTGTGACAACTATATACGTGACAGGAAGTAAAACTTTGACTACAGTTGTATGAGTGATGTGTCTGTGAATCCCAAATTATTAGGAAAAACCCACAATCCAATAATTCAGCTAGCACTTAGTCAGTTGTTGACAGTGACATTGCGTCCTTTCAACTTAAGGTAAAAACAAAGACATCTAAAGAAATTATAATTATACTTAATATCATCAATGCACTAAAGGGAGGACTAGCCAACAATTAATATTATTACTGGATTTCATTGCTATGATTTGGAGCTTAAGTTCAGGGATACACATATGTTTACAGCTGCCTCTATTGCTGTTTAAGGACACTACAGGGATAATGTCATTAAAACAATCAAAGAAGATTCTACTACTTTGTCATAAAACTCTTTTATAATGGGCCTCAGTTGCATTTCTCTACATCAAACTAGCACAAATAATGCACCACCTAGAACAAGATTCATAATCCCCTCCCCACAGATCTGATCTAATGCACCCACCCAAGCTTAGCTCGTGATTGCATTCTAAGTTGCACGCCTTGAAGTTGGGAACTGATGGTAAACTGGGTGCATGACATTTGCTCCTAGCCATATATGTTAACTCATACTCAAACACAAAGCTGTTGAGTTATTTTACTTCCACACATTTCATAGAAAGGTCATTTTGTACAATCAAGTTATGTTACAAGTCAGGATGCTTTGTTTCTTAGCAACATTATTATTAAATTTGGTTTACATTGATGTACAGTTTTATATGTATTCTCATCTTTTGGCCTTTAAGTGTGGTTGGTTATTCTGTCGGGGTCAGTCAGAAGTGAACATTAATTAAACACCAGAGAGCAGAAAATTCATGCTTGTGATTTGGACTGCATTCAGATCTTTGACTCGTAGCCTTGGACTATTGACCCGCATTGCAGAGTTGTGCTTTACTGTAGTGTGTCAGCATAAAGCAGAATTGTCAGACATCCAAAAACATATTGTCAGAAATCAAGCTGTCTGTCTGCATTTAAAGGGGAACACCACCTAAATTAAGAATTCCACTATGTTATTTCCATGGTCTAAGAAAGTTCAGTCAGTATTTGTGAACATAAATTACTCTCTGCCAAAGCCAGACACCAGAGAAGTTAGTCTCAAACTTGTGATGTCATCAAGTATAAAGTTTGGAGCTGCTTCATAGACAATAAATGAGAGCCTCATTTTGTGCACCCACAGAATGTTTGATTTCTTTGTTCTACCAAAATGAGCTTTATTCTATTGTAATGTCCTCAGCTCTGAAACAGAAAATGTACTGATATACTCAGAGCATTTCCGTGGGTGCTCTCTCATTGTCATCTATAACTTTTTTCCCCAATTCAAAGTCTATGAACCTGGTAGCTATGACTGGTAGCTGGAGAGGTGCCAGTTTGCCTCCTGGGCACTGCCGAGGTACCCTTTAGCAAGGCACCAAACCCCCAACTCCTCTGGTCACTTGTCCATGGGCAGCCCCATCCCTCCATTAAAAGCATGTATAGTCCTGAATGTGCAGGTATGTGAATTACAGGCCTGTGTGTGTGTGTCTGTGTGTGTGTGTGTGACAACAGTGAAAAAAGAGATTTCCCCTTCAGGGATTTATAAGGATTCTTCTTCTTCTTCTAACAGTGAGGGAGGTGTGTATGGAGCCAACGATGGGGTCAGAAGTAGACTCCACTGTAGCTTCGCGCTTAACACTAAGCCTGCCCTCTTGTAAGCAGACCAGTGAAGGACTTGATTAAAATCCCTCTTGTAACTGTACACTGCTCTTATATTTCATTCTCACAGAGAAATACATCACAGTATAGACAGATGACATGACAGCTCCCCAAAAGTTAAGCAAAACCTTTTGATCACCCCCTAATGGCTGGCTGCAGTACAGGTGATAAACCCCACCCCCTCCATGTCAGCAGATGGGACATGGGCCAAACTAAAACCTCAAAGTTCATATCAAATATATTTTTCCCAAAGATGTTTTTTGTCATTTCACGTTGTTCTTGTCACGCTGTTGTGTGTCCAGGTGTTCATTTCTCCGGTAAGTTTGTTTAATTAGTTATTTGATGCTAGAAAAAAGGGGGTTTGACATCATGATTGATGGCTGTGTGCCAATGGGTGTGCTCATGATCGATGGGGCTGCTCATGATTGGTTGGACAGGCAGTCGGACACTGCGGAGATTGCGGCTGTACAGACTCTGGCTCCAAATGACGTCGCCAATGCAAGATGGCAGCAGCCATGTTTGGGATATTTTGGCTTACATTTTGTACAGTGGAGCTTAGTGGAGACGTATCATCTACTTTCATATACAGTCTGTGGATTCAGGTGATAACCAATACAACCTCAATAAACAGTTACTGTATGTAATCTGGTGAAACTGTGTCAGTCATCTAAAGTTGCCTCAGAGAAGCCGTTGTGGAAACACAGTATACGTACAGTGTATTGGTGCAAGTCCGCATTGTATGTTTCTCAGTCTCGTGTGGTTTGATGCTGGCTCTACGCTCTCTGCATCAGTGGTTGCCAAAATAGGATGATGAAGTTGATTGGAACTTTAAGTGAAAAACGAACTGCCCTGTGTTCATTTTTTTCCATTCATTTTCAAATCTTCACCTTGTTAATATAACATCAGGATATGTCTTTGTTTCAATTTAATTAATTTGCAACAATAAGCACATCAATGCTTAACAGAGATGAGTAAATGCTTCAAATTAAATACTGCTGCACATAAATGGCTGGGCGATTGATTTGATGTGATTATGTGAAGAAATCTCTCATTTGCAAAGATAATAGAATAAATATGAGTTAAATATAAACTGATAAGGAAAGAAGACACGAGAGAGAGAGAGAGAGAGAGAGAGAGAGAGAGAGAGAGAAAAAAAGGTTCTTCTGTTTTGAATTATACAATTTTGTAATATCCTACGGCTTTGGTAATATTGTTTCTTCAGATCCATGTCAATAAATCTCATTAAAGCTACTTTGGAAACAAGAGAGGAGAGGGGAAGATACACAACGGGGTTTTAATGTTTTAAAAGAGGCAATTTTACAAATGCAGCATTAGAATGAAGTGGTTGTAAAAGCTGGCAGAACTGTTGCAGTGAGCTTGTCCTCTATACAGCACCCAAAACTAAAAGGTTATATCTCTACTGCATCGCAATTATATCACTAGACAACTGACGCAAAACTGACTAAAACTTTTCACATTTAATAACTTTCATCTCACCAAAACCCCCCCAAATTCACCAGTTGTTTTCCGGATTCTGACACCAAATCAGCCCCATGAGCCATGACTGTTGTCGCGCTTAAGAATTTGCTCCAAAATGTGCTGAATAAATTATAGCCCCCGCATGTTTTTCAAAGTAAATACACGCTGAATAATTGCTGCGCTCCAGCACCCGCTGCATCTCCACTCCCCTTAAAACAGTGGCACCATTCTCACTGCTTCATCTGCCTCATCCTGTCCAATCCACATCTTGACTAGAGGGCTGTTGTTTGAGGATTTTGTCTTGAAAACCACTGGGAGAAAGACGAAGGCCCCTGAAGGCATGACCTTCCCTCACTGCCACCAATTATATCAAGGCCTTATAAAATATAGATTATGTGCCATCTCTGTGCTGACATATCTAAAGGCTCGTAACGTGGGTAGTGTGCGGAGAGGCCGTGGGCAGAACCCGAGGGGAGGCCAGGTTGAATATGACAAGACCAGAGGAATACAGTAACACAAAGGATGACCTTGATGAAGAAAACTTGGCCTGCTCTGACTAAGAAAAAAGAAATAAAGAGACTCACTTCTGACGGATTGCGTGATCAATTCAAATCCAATCAAGGCTCTAAATATTAAAATGCACTGATTACAATGATATTCATTACCCTAAACTGCAATCCGGACCAATAACCATGTATTATTAATGGATAGGAGCTGAGTTTGGAACAATTGGCATTTAACTTTGCGTCTTAACCTTTCAGCATAAATGTCAAGTCAAATTCTAATAGAAAAAGTTTGAAGTTCATCCAACAGTGATTTCATACATTTCAGCTCAAGTGTGTTTCTGGGCCCATATATATTCAAACCCTCAAACGCAGTGTGAAAAGATATCAGAAATTAGATTTACAAACTTTCTTGGCAAGATTTCACATTTCATGGGGATGCATGATAGAAAATCATGAAAGCTTTGCAAGTCTCGCCTTTGCTTTCCTACACACACACACACACACACACACACACACACACACAGATACATACCAAACACTGTGAATCACAGGAATAAAAGATGTGCCAGTGGCAAGATGCTCCTGTGATGTAATCAGCAGCAGTGCAAGAAGACAAATCTTGTCAGTAAGAAAAGAGCCTTACTTCAAGAAACTGAATTTTGCCTGGTGGTTTTAATCAAGACTGGGGTGCTGTTATCAACATGTGATCTTGTGTGGGGTGCTACACGCTTTTTGGGAAGTGTGAAGGTTACCAAAGCCCCCCCATCATATTACATGATGCCTATAAAATAGGGTAAAATTCAAGAAGGGCGTACGGATCGAGTAGAATTGTAATCTGTCAATGACAAACTTTTGACAAAATTTTTGCAAAAATGGGCCGCAATACCAGGCAAAATTGATTATTTTGTTGTTTAATTCCTAGTTTCTACAATAACTGTGCATAGCTACTACAGCATGGTTATGGTAAATGTCTTCTAGGTATGGTTTTCGTATAAGCCTGTAAAGGTTTCTACCACACTCATATGCACGTTTTTAAATTTTTTATCCCCTTTTGCTTTGTATTTATGTATGTGAAACGTAAAAAAAAGAAAAATCTTGTGTATTATAGCAAAACAAAATATGGTTAAGATTAGGCAATTACAATACACTTGTTAACCTAGGTTAAGATTGTGTTTACAGATGAAGGTCCAGTGTGCAGGATTTAGGGGGATACATTGGCAGAAATTGAAGTTAATACTCACAACTGTGATTTCATCAGTGTATAATCACCTGAAACTAAGAATTGTGTTATTTTTGTCACATCAGAATGAGTTGTTTGTATCTACGTACAGGGCAAGTCTGCAATGTTATATCACAGTAGCCTACAATGAAGTCAAACACTGACTCTAGACAGGGACATTTGTATTTTCATGACGACCACCAGTTCTCCTACACGCTTGGGACGTGGGAGATGTTGCAACCTCCCCACTTGATGCCACTGAATTCTACACAATAGACCGTTAATACAAAGGTGCAGTGGGACACAAACTCCAGTGTCTTGCATTGCACTCACCACCCTGACCTTGTAATCCATGGTTTTTGCCTCACAACAAAGGAACAAGGTTTCCTTGAACAGTGGTGCTTAATATACATTGTGAGATGCAGAATTGTCAGATACAAATGTTACTCCTGTGATACTTGACAGATTGTGGTGGTATGTGCACGGTCAGATAAATGACCTCAGGGTAGGGGTGTGCGATATGGACAAAAAATAATACTTCGATATTTTGGGGGATTTTGACGATAACGATAATTAGACAATATTCTTTTAAATATGTGTTTTTAACAGCCTGAGTTAAAGCTCATTAATTGTTTCTCATGGATGATATTAATGGACACAGTTTTAAAGGAAAATGAGTCATTTCTTGCTGCTTTTTTACCTGCTCTCTCTGTTTGACTCTGGTGACGGCCTTTTGTAGCATCAATTCCGGGTCCATTTGCAACTGTTCAGATAGGCGTTTGTCCCGCAGACTCACCACAAGCCTGTTCCTCACCATCTCATCATGTAGAGCCCCGTAACCGCAGTGCTCCGCCAGGCAGGCAGTGCAGCGCCGTAATGAAACTGTCGGCCGTCTCGCCTGTTTCTTGAAGCCGCTGATTAAACTTTACTCTCTCAAAGATCACATTCCTGCGATTTTCTTCTGCTTGTGTCTCCAATCCAGAAGCAATGCGGAATCTGTCGAAGCGTTTAATCCATTTAGGCCAGTCTTCAGCCTTGAAGGTGAACTTTTCCGGCGGGGAGACTTGAAACTGTGCCATGTTGCCGCTTCGTTTAACTAACTGTGGCTAGGCTAGGTAGCTCCGTAGATGGTCTTCCGGTACTGCGAACTTTCCTGACCTAAAACTAGACACTTTTGTGTGTCGCTATATGCAGACAAGTCACTAGTACTGTTGCTCGCATCTGACTTTACTTCTGACACCATGTTCAGTTATTTATTGGTATAATCGCAAACCACTCATGAACCACGCAGGCTTCAAGTACTTGAGCAACACTTAAGTGTTCCCCTGAAACACAATACAGCATGACCTTAGTTCCCACCTGACAGGCTGGGACCTATCACTACAGTTGACCCACGTCTTCCGAAGCTGCTGGAGCATCCGTGGGCGGTGCTGCCATGTTGTCTCGCTAATGTTTGTTTAGCAGCAGGCTAACCTGCCAGGAAGGTGCCAGTGAGAGATCATGTGAAAACCTAGGCTACTGCGGTGTGCGCAGGTTACGTAACTCTTCTTCAGTGAATGTGTGGGGGTTCAACCTGGTTTCAACGTGTTTTCAGTTGTTTTTGTGAAGTCATTTGCATACTCGATAACAATTTGCACATTGTTAAAACAACAATGACGATATTATCGTTAACGATATATATCGCCCACCACTACCTCAGGGTAACAATTAGCTGTGCTCCGTACACGTATTCTTACATTTTGCATGGAGCCTCAGAAACCGACCAGTATTGTAATGATACCCTGCCCCAGGTCTGCTGTTTGTCAGTAGGGTTCGGATCACAAATTTATCTAACAATTCACACCATGTGATCATATGACCATGTGTTAAACCCCAGCACAAAGAGGCACACAGTGCAGCACAACTACCATCGATACATAGTTTTAGACTAAAGATCTAAAGGGTCTAAAGATGAGATGAAAATACAGGAGACACCTTGGGACCCTTAACATTTCAGTTTTATTGTAATGTACTGGCCTAGATTCCCAGTAAAATTTGGGATTAATTACATTACCCCAGTAACACCAAAAAGAGAAACCAGGAACTCTGGGGCCCCTGAGGTCAGGCCTCTTGACAGTTGCCCCATTTGCCCATTAGGTAATCCAACCTTGGATTTGGTATTACACCTTGAGCTACAAAACTTAACATAAAAAAGTGTCCTCCCAAAATGTATAAACTTCCAAAAAATATCCAGAGCAGCACTCTTCAAATCTGTCTCTCTCTTTTGAAACTTCTCTTCTGAGCACCTAAACTCTTGTGTCAGCCGTTTCTCCGAACCATAAGCAGAAATCTGTGGCTTTGATGAAAAACGACGGGGGATCGGCTGCAGAGCCGTGGTGACTGTCAGGGGCGACTATTTCACCTTTGGCGTTCTCTGTTGTGCTACATCCGTCTGAGCATACAGCTACGTGGGCACACAGACACCCATTCAAAGACACAGATGTGATGTGTGTGTGTGTTGTAGATAGCGGAGGCAGAGTCATTATATGGCTGCTAGCGGAAGATGAGAATGGGTCAAGCCCCCCCTGCTGCCCTTTTAACCTTCACCAATGGACTCCCTCATCCTGGCTCAGCTCACACTCCCTGGCTCACACTGCCTGGAGACTGCAGAGACAAATGCCTGTCATTCATTCACTTGCTGGGTTCTCCTAGATATTTGTTCTTTGCTCTGATTTTCATCTACTAAATTTTTCATCATCTCTTCCTCCATCTTTGTTACACTTGGCTTCTTTTTCCCTTATTTTTTCCTTTGTCTTGTCTCTTTTGCGCCATTACCTCTCAAGCTCCATCTTAGGGGAAATCTGCTTAGCAGCCTTGAGCATACTTGCTTTCCAATTAAATCAAGATGTATTTGCCTTTCAAAGCCTTCGTTTCCTCACTCTTTCTCCCATCGGAATAATTGATGGAGGTCTCTGGCCTTGTGATGAATGGCTTCCAAACCCGGAGATGAATAGGAAGATGAATGATTTCACCCCTGCGAGGGCCAGAGAGGGCTGGAACAAGGAGTGCTGACATTGTGACAAATACACTGACCATAGCAACCGAACCTGGTCGAATCAGCAAGGGACAGGAGGAGTGGCATGCGTTCATCGCGGCTCAACAGACGTTCCTCTTGCCGCCACCGCCTCTGCACGTCTGTCTACCCCACGGACAATTACCTGAGCCTTGCAATTAACTGCAGGCGCAGCGATAACGCTGACGACCTGCCAGCAGACGAGTGGAAGTGGCGGTGAGCCAGTGAGATGGGGCAGGAGAGCACTGCGTTGGATGGCTGTGTGTGTGTGCTCAGTGGAAATGTGGAGGCCAAGAGAACAGGTGCAGTAAGGTGAGAAGATGCCCCAGGTGACTTCATGTGGATGGTGCCACCACTTTCCCGGCCAAGATTTCTAAGCTGAAACAAGTTTTTCCTCTGCCTTCACACAACTTGCTGTCACACAGCTGAGAGGTAGCAAATGTTTATAAGAATAAATCCAATGAGCGTATGACGGGCCATCTGTTTTAAAGGGCCAATAAGTGAGATTGTTACTGCCCTGTAGAACATAATGACCATAATATATCCATGCAGGGGTGAAAGGGTTGTTGATCAGTACCAGTGAGTCAATGATCATGTTTCCAGCTGGCTTTCAAAGACTTTCTGTGCTTGAAACTGAAACCTGCTCCATCCCACATTAGTGGTAAGACTGAAAAGCTAAAAAAAAAAAAGAAAGTAAACAAATAAACAAAAAAAACAGCATTTGTTATGTTCTGCATTAAAGCCAGCAAGGACATAGCTGGGGATCCAAAGTAAGAACATTTCTGAGGGACCCCCCTCGTTGACAAGCTAAATTTGATCACTGATAAAGGTACAACAACACTTAAGTAAACACCAGTAAATAGTCAGCCCCAGGATGTTTTGCTAGCCTACAAAGCACTCACACCAGAGAAACGTTAGCTGTTAGCGTCAGTTTTCAGCTGTAATTTGGCAGTCATTAGGCAATCAAGTGTGTCAGACTGTGGATGGTACAGCTGCTGGATGGATTTGTGGAGTTTGTTGGTTGCAGCAGTGCTGCTAGCAGCTAGCTCCGCTTATCAGCCACTGAATGGCAGCAGCAGCAGCAGCATGCAAGTATGTGATGGACTTCACATCTGTTGATTACAAAAAGACTCCAAGCAGCAGTGGTGCTCCCAAAGAGGGACTGCAGGGGCCACCACCCTGGGAATTGCTGCCTCCCCGCTGAAAATAATTAGAGGCTGCTATTACTGTCTTTAAGAGGCTGTGGCATGCTCATTATTTAAGCTAATCCAAAGGTAGTTTTATCTTGTCAAACTAAATAACTTAAGGTGCCCACTCACAGCAGCATAGCTTGCTGGAAGGGGGCTAAATAACAGCACTCCAAATTTAGGCTAAATTTTGGCAAGGGAACAACTGGCATGGCCATTTTTAAAGGGGTGCCTTTAACCCTCACGTCAATATATCTAAATAAAAATAGGTTCTATGAGTACCCACGAGTTTCCCCTAAACTTGAGAAGGCTTGTTTTCAGTATATGTTTTGTTCCTTACAATTAATTTAATGAAATTGAAGCTTTGTATTTGTCTTTTTAAGGCATCTAGCTACCCATTTGAAAAAATTCTGGGGCGCCACTGCTGCTCAGATCTGGTCCTTTGTTTGCTGTTTCACTGATAGGTACTGTAGGTGGAGGAGTGTACTTTGAGCGTGGCTGTGTTGTATATAAACAGTCTGAACTCAACAATCGATGTAATGACTTTTCGTTTCACTAAAACTGGACCAAAACTATGAACAAAAAAGAACTTAAATTTGACTAGAACATCACTTTTTTGTCGAAAGACTAAGACTAAGTCTAAAATAGGTGCCAAAATTAACACAGAAAAATTATGAATCAGAACTCGTAAAGCTTATATTACTTTTTTTCAGCCTGTGCTGGTGAAGTACAACTTGCAATCTCTTTGTCATCACTCTACTAATGGCAGATATCCTCTGCTCAGTAAATGCCATTGTAATTTTTGAGACTTTTGGGAGAAAATAATGTGACTAGTTTGTGAAGATTTCTTTGTAACTGCAATTTAGTGACTGTAAATCCAATATCCCTCCCCTATGAATCACAATAGGCAGGTACACATGAGTCATACATTGAATACAAACTGGGAGTATGTGTGCATCAGCTATAACAGAGATCTATCAATCATTATTTCATAAAGTTTCTGTGGCAGCACAAAGCAAGTTTCTGGAAGAAACAGGAAACATTGTTGCTGCCAGGGTGGCTGATGCAGCAGTAATGGGCTTGTTAAAGTATGTGATGTGGCGAAGGAAAATCACAACAATGTGTCAAACACAGAAATAAATGCAGCTGCAAAGATTACCAGTGATAAAATAACTTCACAACTGAGATTGAAGGACACTTAGCAAAACATGAAAGGTGTGGAGAGCCATTGTACCTGACTGCATTATATCATAAGCTGTTTCCGTTACTCTGTTTACCTCCTGCATAAAAATAAGTGCACGGCCAAAATATGAACTCCACTATGTAACACATTTGTTATGCCTGAAGCACTGCTGAGTGCACTGAGTGAATGCTTGTCAGCTTTCATGAGGCATTTATATGACACTTACATCATTTCTGACAAGGCGGTGGGACACTGTCAGTTTATTGAGAAACATCTTAAATATAAAACAGCTCTCGGGTAGTGCCTTCTTCCCTCACGCCATCCAACACCATAGCCATAACACTGTGTTAGGAAGGTATTGTCAGAAACTGAATCCTTTATATTTGCCGACAACAGTTGTAGACACGTAAAATCTGAATTTACTATTTTTTTCTGCAACTCTTGCTGAGTCCTTAAAAGTCTTAAACTAGAGACTGTGGCATGATGGAAAAGTGTTCATGGAAAGCAACATACAAAGAGCATGAAAAAAAGGTGGTTTGACAAAATAATTTAAAGAGGACCTATTATTCTTTATCATATTTTGTCATATATAGTGTTACAATGAAGGATGTTCATTTTAAACAAGTTTTAAATATTGCGGCAAACGCATGTAGAAGTAAACTCTGTGTTTTTTTCTACTCTGGCTAAAGTTTGACGTCAAATTATGCAGGATTTCTTTCTATAATCATCTGCTCCAGGCAAGCCACTGCAAGTGTTGAAGCATGAAGCTACATGTTGACGTCAGGGAAATGTGTTAACTTGGTTGCCGATGTTTGTTTCTTCCCAGTTTTGGATCACATCCCTGCTGGAACATGTCTGGTTGTCTTTTTTACGTTTTGATTGATGATTTTACACTGTAAAAAGTGCCACCAACTTCACTGCAGTCATGCCATGGCGGCAATGATACCAAGGTGTGAGAAACCCAAAAACGCTGGCCAATCAGAGCGGACTGGGCATTTTCTAGACAGGAGGCTTAAAGAGACAGGCACTATAACGGAGCATTTCAGAGAGAGTGGATACAGGTGTTATAGTATGCGAATTAGCGTCCCTGAGGATACCAAAGGCATAACCTGCTCTACTCTGCCATACTCTGCCTCTGAATGGCTTACCCTAACATTCCTACCCTAACCCCAACCAATCTCACAACTCTTGCCTAAACCTAACCAACCCAACCAATGAAGGCAACAAGTACAAGCCAATGAGAGCGAGAGCATGCCGTGTCATGCTTTCACAATCCTGGAAAAAGCAAAATAGCTTCCAGCACAGATGGTATAAGGAATATAAATGTTTTTTACCACTAAAGCATGTAAACATGTTCTAGTAGAAACCCTAAGTTACGTGAATCTAAAAACAAACATAAAATGATTGCTGGTAAGTGTTTTCTCCAGCATCTCACAGGCTTCCTCAGTGAACAATTACCTTAGCTGCCACTGTGCTTGTTTGCTGTTGGTCACGTGACAACATCTGAGCTATCTTAAATCAGCAAACTCCATCCGCTTGAGATGTGGTTAAAAGCTCCGGGAAAAGGAAAAAAAAAAAAAGCTATTAAGGCACCCTCGAGTGAAGCATCTTTTGTCAAGCAATTTTCATTGTTTTATTTTTATGTTTACCACTATCAACGGAATAAAAAAAATCTGTAGCTTCAACACATGGGAGATTTCACATATTGTTGTACATTCAATGGATCGATTGAATTAATTGCTTGCTGTTATAATAATAATAGTATAATGGACGTTGAGGGAAAACAAACATAAAAAAGGACGTGGGTGGCTGTTTAAAATGTTCACCTTCAAATGCAATATTAAGCCGTGAGGGAAATGTGCTTCAGTTCTGCATTATCAGTCACCTCAGCCTAACCTTTATGAAGTTTTTGATGAATATTGTGTACTTCATGTTGTTTGCTGTATAATACATTTAGAGAGCTGAGGAGAAACTGAATGTCCTGTTTTTATTCAGACTGAAGAGATAACAGCTAGAAGAGGAGAGCGAGGGTAGATATAATAAATAATGGAGAAATAATTACAATGTTTAATACTTGCACTACCGCTCTGGATAAATTCACAAGAGGTTTAGGTTTTTGAATACAAACAAACAAATTGCTGTTAAACTTAATTAACTTCAAATCACAAAGGTTTCAGTTTCTAATTGTAAGTGCTGTGGTATTTATTTCTCTTTAAATATAGACGGTAAGCTCTAAGGACACTTTTCACACAGAAGCTAATGGAACAGAGGTAGGTCCAGATTTGACGTCTCTACACATATAAGCTGGATTGTCACATCTTTACCCTTTTCTGTGGACCTCCACATTATATTTTTCAAGCCCCCTCTAGCATCAGTTCACTTCTAGCATTGGTTGGGAACAGAGTGAAAACTGCACCACTGTGCCCCAGAGTACACTGTGTGCTTCTGTGGCTCCCCGCTGGATGCTTTGAAATGATATCTCAATTCATGATATTACTCTTCAATAAAAGCCCACGGCTGCTGCAGCAAAGGCCCAACAAAATTCACGAGAGGAGAAGTGCTGCTGCGTCGGCCTCTGTTCAGGCCCCTGTGCGCTGTGGGCCCAGGGGCGATGTAGGGATAAAAAGGTTTGAGCTGTGCACAAAGAAGGGGGACGGAGGGGAGAACAGGGGCTCAGGGACGTGACAGCAGAAGTTCCATTTAGATTAGACGGTTTTAATATCCTCTGAAAGTTCCAATAAACGGTGGTTGGAACTGCTGCCGCTCCGTCGTCATTTGATTGTCCATCACCTCAGACGTAACCTCGGATGATGTGGTTTTGAATTGCTGTCCTGACTGGCCTTGTATCTACGCTGTTATATCAACAACAAGCGATAAACCCATCTTGCAATCTGCTGCTTTCCACGTGGTAAAGCAATTCAGAGGCAGTTACACAGGTGCCTGGAACGAGCTTCGCCAGCAGGCTGCCTGAATGAAGCATCTCCAGGAAATATGCTGAAATATAATTATTAATTCTACACTCTTTACTGTAGTGCTCTCTACCGCACTCCAAACACGAACAAAAAGGTTATTACTTATGCAGGCAGAGCAGGGGAGGATATCCTCTCCATTACAGCTGCCTGCTCTTTATAAAAGTCCTGCATGTTCTACAACTTAAATGCCAGCACTGAGAAATAGTAAGAGAAATATTATTTTTCATCTTCTGTCAAAATGGAATGGTTCTTTACAGAGCTTTTTTCTCTATCCAACTAGTCAATCAAACACTTGAGTCTATGATTGCTCTGCATAATTTCAAACATTTAGAAACTGAGACTGTAAAACTATGCTAAACAAAGTGAGGTCAATCTCAGAAGATAATGAGGCATCCAGATGGACGGATACACATCTTTGGCCTTCTGGAATCTCTTTATATATAGCAAGCCAAGATTTTTCTTCTTCTTCTTCTTCTCTTTGTCTTTCTTTCTCTGTGTTAATGGCAGCTCAAACATTGCTGCCATGTGCTGCACTGGTAATGAAGAGAACAGCGAGATGGCTTCTGATGCCACCGACTAATGAATCCCGACAGTGGTGGTACAGCCCACCCACTGCCCGCCCCCCTCTCCCACACACACACACACACACACACACACACACACACACACTTCCCAGTTGAAAAAATGATTTTGCTAATGTTCTACCTATTCTCCCTTCACATTCATTATTGAGTTGAGTTGGCGAGCTGAGGAGTGTGAGCTGCCTGTGAGTCTTACTGAGAGAAACAGCAGACAACTTGGAGTATCATTCTTTACAATGGTGATGCTCGCAGGTAATTCATTTTCATTGTCAAGACAAAGTCATAAACTAATTATATACACACACACACACATATATACATAATATATATATATATATATGTACATATATATATATACATACATACATATATATATATATATATATATATATATACACATATATATATATATATATATATTAGGGCATTAACGACTTTGATTTTTTTCAGGTCGACTTATCTGTCAATAAAGTCGAAGTCGAGTCGACAAGTCATTTGATGACGTCATCACATTGACACGGCGGAGGAAAGTGAAGTATCTCCACACGTGATGTGTGTCTGTCAAGGCCCGAACATCCTGGCCGGAACGTACACGGAACGGACTCTGCGGAGGTCCTCGCGGACTCAAAGCGGACGTCCACAAGCCCTGTGCGCACAAAGCTCAGATTTTACGACCGCGCACCAATGACTGCTCGGCATGTATTTTTCACATCACAGGGATTTTTAACGGACGTTTTTACAGGAAACTACAACGCGGAGGTGCGCTCGACTATGAAAGCCCAAATGACTGCGGACATTCCTCGCGGAGTCCGCTCGAGTATGTTCACTTAGTCAAGGATAAAGTATCAGCGTAAGCACAGAGAGAGAGAGAGAGGGAAAAAACACATGACTTGTCGACTCCTCCCGCGGGGTGTCGACTTGTGCCACTAACGTCGACAAATCGACTTTTCCGTTAATGCCCTAATATATATATATATATATATATATATATATATATATATACAGTACAGGCCAAAAGTTTGGACACACCTTCTCATTCAATGCGTTTTCTTTATTTTCATGACTATTTACATTGTAGATTCTCACTTAACAGTTGTCCAATAGGGCTGTCGGCTGTGTATTAACCTGACTTCTGCACAACACAACTGATGGTCCCAACCCCATTGAGAAAGCAAGAAATTCCACTAATTAACCCTGATAAGGCACACCTGTGAAGTGGAAACCATTTCAGGTGACTACCTCTTGAAGCTCATGGAGAGAATGCCAAGAGTGTGCAAAGCAGTAATCAGAGCAAAGGGTGGCTATTTTGAAGAAACTAGAATATAAAACATGTTTTCAGTTATTTCACCTTTTTTTGTTAAGTACATAACTCCACATGTGTTCATTCATAGTTTTGATGCCTTCAGTGAGAATCTACAATGTAAGTAGTCATGAAAATAAAGAAAACGCATTGAATGAGAAGGTGTGTCCAAACTTTTGGCCTGTACTGTATATATATATATATATATATATATATATATATATATATATACATATACATACATACATATATATGTATATGTATATGTAGATATATATAGATATAGATACATATGTACAGTACCAGTCAAAAGTTTGGACACGCTTTCCCATTTACTTGAATGGAAAAGTGTGTCCAAAATTTTGACTGGTACTGTACATATAGTAAAACAGTATATGGACATGATGGGGGGACATGGGGGATTTCATTTGTTAATTCAAAAGTGCTAAAACTCAAATTTGTATTTTCAAGTACAAAGTCTGGAGCTGCTCCATAGACAATAAATTGGGAAAGTTGCTCTAGTTGACACTGAAAGCATGCAGGGGAATGTTCTGGGTATATGGACACAATTTCTGTTTCAGAACTGAAAACACTACAGTAGAAGAGTTTATTTGGGTATAGATGAGAAAACAAGCAATCTCCGGTCCACAAATTCAGTCTCCTATTCATTGTCCATGGAGCAGCTCTAGACCGAGACATTTATACCTTTTTTCACATCAAAATTAGCACGTGTATGCTAATCCGCGAAAAACAGGAGATAGACCCTTTTCCCACTGCCAGTAGACCAGAGCTGTGTAGTGGCCTCTGCAGCAGACGAATATGCCTTTCTGTTTGTTACTGGTGAGACACGTTTGAAGTCACAGAAGGGCTAGTAAACAGTAGAAAGCAGCATGGAGGCCAGTGAAAATGTTACAGTGGTTACTTCTTTATTATATCTCTTATCTTCAGTCTCTCTTTCAAACTCTGTGGCAATTACAATTTGAATGATGTCCGAGCGCTGCTTGGATTGCATCCTACGGGGAGTTGTATTTCAATCACTGATGATCGAAGTTGATCGAAGCTGGAGCAGACAGATATCCATGACTACTGCTGAGTCATTTGTCCCAGGAGTGAATGCTAATTGTAACATTTCCCATTAAATACAAGCTGGATGTTGGCAGGTGTCAGTATTCGTTTTTTTGTGCCGTGGGAAAGAGGCTTTATTTCTCTGGTTTCTAGCTTTCACAGAGAACAGCTCATATTTACAAACACTGATTGAACTTTCCTAGACCATCCATATAACGTATGGGAATCCTTAATGTAGGTTGTGTTCCCCTTTAAATGCCAACGGTCAGCTTGATCTCTGAGAATATGATTTTGGATATCTGACAACACTGAACTATGTTGGCACAGTACAATAAAGCACAAGTCTGCAATGTGGGTCAATAGTTCGAGGCTGCGAGTGAAAGCTCTGAATGCAGTCCAAAATCATTAGCATGAAGTTTCTGCTCTCCTGTGTTTTATTGTTCTTTACTTCTGACTCACCTGACAGGACAAGCAACCAAACTTCAGTGTCAGAAAAGAACAAAACTAATCAATATAAGCCAAATTTTAAAATAATATTTCGAAGAAACACAGCAACCTGACTTGTAACCTAACTTGATAGTACAAAATGTCAAATAACCCAACCCAAACCCTTAATAGATGTAATGTGCAAAAATACATTTTCAAAATAAGAAAGAGAGGAAGATAAACATTATTTAACCAAGTCTATATTTAAGTATACTTAGACTACGGGCCTTAACCAATTGCTGTGTCAAAATCATAAATAAGTTTAATTATCCCTTAGCTGCTATAACCAAATAATGTATTACAAGAGTGGATACTGTAGGAAAACAAGACATATGTTATCAGTGTGTATCAGTGGACAATTCCCAAATACATTTATTAACAGTATTTCCTATTTTGGGTGATAAAAAAATATCTGGGCAGCGTTATTTCTTTTCAAACATATCTGCTGTTGCAAATTGGTCATAAATAAAGCTAATTTCTAGGAGACAGGTTTGCAAATCATGTGAGAACTCCAACACTGGCAGCAGCAGGGTGCTCCACCAATGATCAAGGAACCTTACCTCAAAACACACATTCTGGTATGATTAACATGAAACACATGATCACAGCCTCTAGTGACTCTACTTGTATCAACAAACATTAACACACAGAGGTAAGACCCGCTGAAACAAAACCCTGCCAGGACCCAGCCAGAATCAGGTCCTGGGTTTCATTGGACCCATTAGGGGTCTACACTATCCACACTGGGCCCTATATGAATGAAGTTTGTAGCACCGGATAACTCTCCACTTTCACCCTAACCATGGCGCACCGCCCAGACGTGATAAATGACGACTAAAATGTCAGATGTATCAGCAAACACCTTGGGCTACTCAAACAGCATTCCACATTGGTTTTCAAGCCCTGAGAAGTTGACTTTTTTTTTTTTTTTTTTTTTTGAGTAATGAGGATTTCCGACAGGCCGGTGATGAAGTGGTATCGCACAGCTGCAAGCTAGCAGAGTGAACTATGAAATATGGTCTCATACCTGTGAGGTATTCTGGGTCGGGAACAGGGTCCGACAGCTCCTCGTGGCACTGGACCTCTGTTGGCACCGATGCAACCACCATGCCATCTGGGAGCTGCTGCTCAATGCCTCGGGCAAAGTTCTTCTGCCTGGTGTCAAGAGAGAGGAGAAGATGGGAGGTCCCATTTAGAGGCAGAAGCACTCAGTCATCCAATATAGAGAGAGGAGAGAAACAAGACGCAAAGAGGCAAACAAGATGGATGCAAAGAAACAAAGAGTTCGTAACAAATGTACGAAAACCATGCATGCACCATATCAACAAATGTGCAGTAAGAATGTCTGTGCCTCAAGTCTACTTTGAAGAGACAAAATATGATTAACAAAATATTATTTAAGTTGTCAGCCCATTTCTATGACTGTGTACAGTGTGGTCCATAATGTTTTACAGTCCATACAGTTAAGCCAGAGATGGTTTACATGACGAATTAACAACACTATGGATTCTATAAATAGCCACAGCCTTGCATGATGATCATGTGTCACCAATGTGGCATGGGTAGATCAATGAAATGATACATCTTTTTTGCTGTTCCTTTCATTGTTAGGTTTAAAGAGTGCTGGAGAAGGCAGCAGAAGAAGTGCAGTTACATCCATGGCAACTGTGGGAGTGGAAATCAGGCTTGCACGTGTGCTCCCAGTTGTCACAATGATTGATTTGATGAAAAACTGAATCACGTTTTCCCGCAAAGTGTCTAAACCCATTTTCCTTTCTCCTTGCATGCACAATGATTTAGTCACAAGCCTTCAAAGCGGTTCGTGTATCTGACCTCTGTTTCCCAGACCACCAAAACCAAAAGAATGTGTGCAGTGGATTGCAAAATGTTATAAATTGTACAGTAGCACATTCCTGCTATAAGACTCACTTGGAAAACCTTGTAAGAACATGTAACATCAACTGAATTCATCCAAGTCTGGATTTCAACTCTAAAAATCCCATGACAGACTAGAAATCCCATGAATAGTAGGGGGTTTGCTCCTACTGATATTCTTTAAACCTCATACAAAATATTGTATCACTTTTTTTTAATATTTGTAGATGCAGATGGCATTGCATTTTTGTATTTATGTACTTGCTGGCAGCATTTTTTTTGTATTATTATTATAATTATACAGGACAGTGTTTTCCTCTAAAATATGAATTCTTTTGAACAACCTATATGAAAGATAAAAGGTGAGGGAGTCAGATGAGAATTACTGTCATGAACGAATGACGGCTGGAAGGACAGACTAGATCAAAGATGAATAAATAAGTGTGCCTCTCATCAGTGGGAGATTGTAAAGCAACACTTTCTGGCACATCATTAAGGAAAAATCAATACACAGTAATAATTATGCAGGAACACTTATTGAAGAGACAAAGTCTGACATTATGCATGACATTTTTCATTATGTTGCTTGTTCTGCTGCAACGTGACTCATCCTCTGTCTGAAAGCTGATGTCCTCATTTGTCTGTTGCTGTGAGTGACTCTTGGTTGAACTCACTCATTTCGTCCACTCCATCATTCTTTGTCTCAATGCCAGTTAGGTTCACAACAAGGTTACATAACTGAATGGCTTCAATAAATCAGAAACTTAAGTAATTCAGGTGTCTCGGGACTAGAGCTGATGAGAATATATCTTTATTTTACTATTGTAGGGATCAATAGTCCTCTGATTATTTTGACTGCAGACTATTCATTTTAAAATGTACAGTACTAAGCAACCTTGTACATTAGTGACTGCATTAGGCAGCCAGAACTTTTTTTATTTATTTTTTCTTTTTATTAAATACTGTCACTTAAAGCTGCTGCCTCCAAAAATCAAATACATTTGACGTATGATAGTCCTATAGAACTGATGACCAGCAACATATCAGCTGTAAATTGCCTCATTTTGTTCTGGTCTCTGTTTTGGTCTTCACCTACCCCAGAGGGGGGAAAAAATGTAGCTCTTTCAATGCAAGATGCTTCATTATGTTCACCAGCTAGTGGCAAAATTTGTCAGTCTGCCCTTTGGTGGCAAGACTGCGGCAAATGGTGTGCTTATTGGAGATTTTTCATTAAAACAGCTGCTTTCTATAACCGGAAACAGCACTGATGAAAGTGGTTTAAAAAAGTTCCGGGTGGCCAGCTGGAGATGCCCCTCTTGAGGGTTGCGAGGGGGCTGGAGTCTATCCCAGCCAACTTAGGGTGAGAGGCAGGGTACACCCTGGACAGGTCGCCAGACTATCGCAGGGCTGACACATATAGACAGACAACCATTCGCACTCACATTCACACCTACGGCCAATTTAGAGTCACCAATTAACCTATCCCCAACCTGCATGTCTTTGGACTGTGGGAGGTTGTCTGTCCATCTCATTCTTGAGACATGATATCTAATAAAACAACTAGAGGGAATTTCTTTAATTCCCTCTAGTTGTCGACCTTTGACCACCTAAATCTAATCAGTTTACCCTTGAGGCTAAACTGATTAGATTTAGGTGGTCAAAGATCAAGTTCACTGTGACCTTGCATCTGTGTCATTCTGGTGAACTTGGTATCTCAATAACACAGTGAGGGAATGTCTTTAAATTTGGCACACATGTTCATTTGGACTCAACAATAAAATTATTCTATTTTGGTGGTCAATGGTCAAGGTTGCTATGACCTTGGGTCCATCTCATTTTCCCAAACACACTATCTCAAGAAGGCCTTGAGGGAATTCCTCAAATATGGCACAAATGTAGGGAAATAATGAGCTCAAGAAGAATTTGGTGGTCAAAAGTAAGTTTTATTGTGAAGGCACAAAATATGTTTTCGGACATAACTGAAAAATTCATGTGTAATATTTATGACAAAATTTCACACACACAGCTATAATGATGATGTGATGATATTCTATTACCAAAAGGTCAAAGGTCAACTCTGTGACATCACGATGTACCCTCATATCTGAGGAACAGAAAGCAACACATTTGGTCAGATAGTGGACTGGTAACACTAATCTTAAACGCGCTTTATGTAAGAATGTGGCCAAAATGGTTACTGCACTCAAATTCAAAATACTGCCGCGAGTCGTGTCCGCCCCCCCTCCCCTACAGATTTGAGGTTGCTGGACAGCGGCACGCTGGAGACTGATTTGTTTGCCCACGGGCGGCTGCCGTGGCAGGGCCAGCTGCTAATGCTATGTACCAGGACACTGCCAACGCTGCTGCCGGGATACAGCTGAGGAGGAGCCGGCTGCTAATGCTATGTACTGGGACACTGCTAATGCTGCTTGCCGTGCTGCTGTAGCTCAGTCGTAACTGTAACTGATGCTGAGACTCTACTGACTGTGACTGGTAGACGGCGGTGGGTGGCGCAACAGGCCAAAACACAAATTCAAAACATAAACATGATTTGCGGACTGTAAAAATGTTTTTTAAATGCGAATATTCTGGCTGTACTATTGTCGGTGAGATCAGTATGTTATATGAACATTATTCCTTAGTCTCTGTGACATATTAGGATGATTTTATGACGATTTGCTTTAGATTTCTTACATATAGCTCCTTTAAAACTGTGCTTACTGTATAGATCTTTTGTGCTGCCGAGGAGAAAGATGTGTTTGAAGCATCCATGTTTTCACAGACATGGATGTAAACTGTAAGTGCAACTTGAGTGTAGGGTTGGGTCGGTATGAGAAAAAAAAAAAAACAGTCCAGTTTTTGTAAAAAAAAAAAAAAAAAAAAAAAAAATTAAAAAAAAAAAAAAAAGACGCATCAAGTCGGTAATACCAGATTTTCGCCACTTGGGGGCGAAAATGACTCATTTAAAATAAAAAACGACCTCAGGACAGCAGAGTGACAGTAACAAGTTGTTTATTTTATTCCTTACAAATAAATTTTGCAGCTTACTCAATCAGTGCAAACAAGGGTTGCCTCCTTCGTCCGGCTCAAAGCCAAAGTGTTGCCATAGTGGCGCATTCTTTGATTTCTTTGAGACTAAATTGTCTGCCATTATCGACTCCCCGTCACTATTAAACAAACTCCAGGCTACAGTAGAGGCCTCGGCGCATGCGCACTCGCACCCCCTAGCTCAGTCCCCGCCCCACCCCCCTCTCTCTCCTGCTCGCTGTGCGCTTAGCAAAGAGGCAGACACAGGTCCCCACAGACTCGGGCGTAGTATAAGCGGTGCGGACTCTGTGTAAAAATGTCAGTGAAAAATCCCCGCAATGTGAAAAATACATGCCGAACAGTCTTTTGTGTGACACTTGTGACCCAACCCTACTTGAGTGGTTTGCAGAGGCATACTACCACAATGCAGTAGTTCTAGTTTTATGATAATGTGGGCCCTGTTTGCACAGATTTTGTTATCATTTCAACCAGTTGAGGCAATGCTCACCAAAACAGTCACTGCTATCTGTAAATAATATTGCCAACATTTAAAGGGTAAAACCAAAAGTGAGTGCACATAACATGTCACTAATTATCCCTCATTGATCTCTGAGTCGGTCTGTAAACTGTGATGGATGTTTACAGGGATGGTTTGGGTATTAAAATTCCATGTCAGCTTAGCTAACCTGTCTTTATTCTGAACACCTGTCTGATTGTCTCCCCACAATCTCACCACATTTCCACATCTCAGCAACTAGCTCTGTTATTGTCATTGATAGGCATGCAGGAGAAAACTATGAATCTAGCTGGTGATAATGTAGAGTTGTCCTTTAATATACCATCAGTACACTACATCCAGCATGCTCAGTTTACCAACATGACTGGTCTGTGAGTTTCTGAACCAACTGTATACCCATGGGACAAGAGAAGATAAAACGAGTGAGTGGAAACATCTTTGGATGAATGATTCGTTTCCAGCAGTTTATTTTACTCTCAAATTTCAAACGACCACTTCCTGTATGCTGAGAAGATTTCTTTCCAGTAACCATATCTGACACCAGCTATTAAATTAAGCAAATAAGATCTCAAGCATTGCAGTTAGCCTAAATGGATGTTCTTCTCAGTTGCTGTCCATTTCCAGACAAGTGTATTTCTATTAAAATCTGCGATAAAAGCCTTGGGCCTTTAAAACATACATAGCAGCAGCCATTAAACAAGCATGAAAAGTCCTCATAGTTCACACTGGTGACAGTTTTCCAGTTAATATACACCATGCATAATATAGTATTTGATTCATGTAGTGTGTTCTGGGCCTGAGCTGTGAAAATTAAAAGGCATACACAACCATTTACAAAACACACACTGCTGCTTTGGGGAAAGTTACAGCTTGAGAGCAACAGCAGCCATTGGCAGGAGTAGAAACAGTATCTGAACAGTAAAGTCAAATACCATCATTCTGTTGACATTGTATTTGCATGGTCATGGCGTGGCCAGGGGTGTGAGGGTAATTAGAAGAAAACCAGGCTCATAAAAACAATGCAAGCTTAGCTGCTTCCCAAACACATGCATTTTTGCAAAAAATGTCCAATATAAAACACTTCTGCATACAAGTAGCACAACCTGAGCATGCCTGAGCACGCTGAATGAGTTGTGTGAGATTTTGTAAATTTATGTTTTGATGTAGTTTTGCTAGTCCCCTTTGACTTCAATTAATGAAGAATGTCCGCCTTCTTTTTGGATTCTCCTTTCACCACTGAGGCATGCGAGAAAAAACAAATTCAAGGTAAAATTGTCAGGAAGTTCTGTACAAATGTTTATTTTGTGGGTGAAGTATCTCTTTAAACATCTGTTTGCAAATCAGTGCTTGTCCTGCTCCACCACTGATCAGACCTGTCAATGAGTCGAACAGCAAAGAACCGTTTTCACAGACTGTGCTGCATCTGGTTCTCTAACAGCAGAGCAGCTGTAACTGTGCAGGGCTGTGGATATTTATGGCAGCCATACCGTTAATTCATCACACATACCTTTTACCATTGCCACTGTAAAATGTCAATCATCATCATTTAAAATCAGAAGTATAATCAATGGTTTATCTGCAGCACTCATTTGAAACAGCCCTCAAATAATGGATACATTTGTTACATTTCTGTTTTACGTGTATCATATGAACGTTTACAAAGTTATGAAGTATATGAGCTGTCTTCGCCATCAGGAGTTGAAGGGGATGGTGGATGGGCTGAAACCTAGGTGAGGCACCTGCCAAGCTGGAGACCACTGTTTGAGACAAACAAACCATAAAACTGATTGTTTCTTACTGAGATATTGCTGCAATTCCTGCCAGGATAGTGACAAGGAAAGTGGTTCTTTTGTATGGAGACACTGCTGCTTTTCCAACTGGGGTTGTGTCCCCACAAGAGGTTATTTTAAGCCAAAACATGATCTTTTCCCAAACATAACAAGTGATTTTTGCATCTAAATCTTACCTTATGTTAACCACAGTTTTGTTGAAACGTAAATTTACAGTGTCTGTTACATAATACAGCTCATTCTCATTCCCAACCCATCAAAAACCACCGCACTGTCAGTGATCTCAGCATCAGATGCTGACACACATGGGCACCTTTTTCAGTGGTATGATACGCACCGGGCAGCAGTTGTTGAAGCAGCATGTGACAACCGAACTTGTCAAACACCAGTGCTCTGTCAGTGGATGTCCATGTGAGATAATGAAGTACAAAGGCATCTTTCGTGGGGTTATAAAACTCATCGGCCAGGGGCAGTTTGAAATGCTAGTGGGAAGTACATAGTGTAAAATGCAAGTCCCTATCGGGTGGGAGTGAGGGGTAGAGGATGGGACAAATTAACTCCAGACATAACAAAGTGTGCTAGTATGTGTACCATGCTACGGTAGTGATGTATGTCACATGCTGTATGTTACATGACATAACATTACGTCAGTAGCACCGTACTTATTTTAAGCCAAGCCATGACGTTGCGCTTTTGTTGCGTGAACATAAGAAAATAAATGTAAAAACGAGGCGTTTTACGTACATAATACGTTCATTTAAAAAAGACTGTTTGCAACAAGCAGAAGCTGTACATTTCTATTGAAAACAAGAGTGTATTTCGAAAACACGTAATGCATGTGACAGGCATAAATCAACGCGCCTTCCCAGAACGTGGTTTGTACCATCCACCTGGCTTCTGGAGGGGAATACTGTACTTATCCAAAAATGGAGGAATATTCAGTGTTACTGCTCTTTGTTACACATTGTATATGTATTATCAACTTGCAATGAAACAGTTTATTTACCTATTGCCAAAATTACTTTGTAGAGCCATGAAAAACAAGGTTAGCTGAGACTTAATTGACACTGAAGTCAATTACTACAGAAAGCAATTATGCATGTTTTCAGCTTTCAGTTTTCAAAAGCACACAAATTAAGAACGTTAGAGTGAATCTTTGTTGTTTTGCTCAAATTTTTTGTTTCTCTCTCAGATGCACGCCATGTGGAAAAAGGGGTTGATTGAGTTCCTGTCGCTGTATTCTTGTCTGACAATTTTCATAGTTAATTTTGTTGGAAGATGACATGTAACATTTAACAGCCATCTGGCACTGTAAGGATGTAATAATTCATTTTCTTAGAGGGAAATCTCTCTTACAGTTCAAAGAACTTTTGTTAAACTGCCAAAACTTGCCAAAAAAAAGACACAGTCTCTTCTAGAGAGAGCTGAGGTGAAGTTTCTCTTCTGCTCACAATGATCCCCTTGACTATGTGACTGGATAAATTCACAGCTTTCAATAAGAACCAATCACGGCCCTCAACAACCAGTTCCCACCCCACCCTCTCAGACACATTTCATATTTTAATTAACTGAGTCAATGAAGGTATTTCTCCTGAGGGGAGTGGTACAGTAAACTGAGGTGAGCCAAAAAAAGAAGAGGGAGAAAAAAAAAAAAAAAAAAGAGATACCCGTGCAAAGTAGTTTAGGTGTGTGTGTGTGTGTGTGTGTGTGTGGGGGGGGGGGGGGGGAGCCTGGTCTTAATCATTGATCCTGAGCAGCCACCAGAATGAGAACAAAGGGTGCTAAAATATTCATTAAAAGCTGCTCCGAGCTTGTCGTGTGAGAGAGGAATAGAGAGGAGGAGAAGGGGGGGACAGTGTTAGGAGTAATGAGAGGAGGTTAGCTTTTAACATCTCATTACTGGTGTCCACTGGCTCCCGCTGAGACAGGAAGATAGAGACCCTGCCACTGAGCTCTGTAATATGAATACAGATCGTATCGTGCCCAGAGCTCCCGAGATGTCACAGTGATAGGACCTCCTTCCCGGGCACAGGCGCTCGTATCTCATGTTGCTTTGTAACCAGAATCATCTCATGCCCCCACCAGTCTGCTGCCAATGACAATGACAATGACACGACTGGATTTTACCTGGTAGGAAATCAAATAAATAAGCCTTGAAATGACAATAACAAGTCTGCCTGTGAACAGGAGGGGGAGCTTCCTGCACGGGGAGGGCCGGGTGTGCTTCCGAAAAACATGAGAGGCATTTCAGGGCTGCTGAGCTTGAAAGATGAACCATGAGGAAGCCATGCTGGGAGGAGAGAATTAAACCAGCTCTATGTGTGTGTGTAATGACACTCTCATGAGATGTAGCTGACAGGGCTTGGCTGTCCAGCAGACAAGGGGTCCGCACGACGACTGCAGCCATGTGTGTATAAGAGTGTTAGCATGCAGCTGGGTGCACACCTGAGTGCCCTGGCTATTTTTCCATGCGCATGTGGATTTTGCCGCTGGGCACCTGCTTATACCACTTGCTGCTTCCCTTTTATTCTCCCTCTTTCTGTTGTTGCTCCAGAAGGACTAAATAGTAAAACCTTGCAGGGGCCACAGAGAAGATCCATTTTTCCCCCCATGCAGGCATTTTTTCCCAAATAAATAAAACATTAGAGTCAATCATACGTTTGGAGGGACTGTTTACAATTGTCAATTTCCCATGGACAAGGAGGGGATTTTGTTTGAGGTAGGGGATAAGGAGAACAACAAAAGATGTAAAAGTGTGTTTTACAGATCTTCAAAAAGTAAAAATCATGGCATTGGTTTGAAGGGGGGAAAAAACTCCACTGATGATTACACAATATTCAAATTTGACTTTTAATCATCACAGAATGATGGAGACAGATGCTTTGTGCCACTCCAGAGCAGCGGGGTAGGGACTTTTGTCAAAGTGCCAGTGAACATCACATGGAGGTTTCCTTACTACTCCCCCCTCTGTCTCCATTTCTCTCGCTTGCTTTCACTCAAGGGCAAACAGTACATATAAAAAGGATATGGGAGGACACAGGCCACAGTGCCATTTCACTTGCATATTATAGTTATCAGTGACTAAGTCAATGACTGTTGAAGGCTGTACATTGTAACTCTGCACTTTTGCCTCAAGAGGCTCTAAGAAATAACAGAATTTTACAAAGTTTGAAAGCTTTTCTGACTAGAGGTCATTTAACACAGCGTCAGTTAACCGTACACTCCCTGGTCCTCAGTGTTACTGTCTAACAGAAGGTGGAAGGAGTGGGAGTGATTAAGATATCCAGCCATTGAGTCCAGTGTTTAAGACAGTCTTTTCAAAGCCTCAGAGATTTCTCAACAGAAGAATTACATTTAAGCCAATAAAACTACTGTACAGCATTTAAAAGGGAAAGAACACTTTTCCCTTGTGCTCTTTTTTATATTTGAAATGTGCTCCAGCAATTTAGTTGACGGCTCTTGCAAGAAACAGATTCTTAAAAGAAAAAAAAAAAAAAAAAAAAAGAGAAAAGAATAAAAGGTTGAAGTCGATGTAGCAGAAGCCCCCATGTCCTGCCTTTGTCCCTACCATGGGTTAAGCTTCAAAAACACTGGATCCTACAGTTCCTATAATTAGGGCTGAGGTCTGATAGCTGGTGACAATTTGAATCAAATCCTCAATTTCTCTGTAAGTAACAAATCTCTTCTCAAACTCTTTTCCATTGGCATAGAGCAGCATACCAAACATTTAGGTAAAGTTAGCACTGATAGTCACTTCTACGGCTCAAAATGACAAACATGACTGGCATCACATAATAAGCTCTGGCTAATCAACATTCATTCTGTGAGGAACTTAGCTGTTGCCTCAGGCCTGCACTACTAAGCAGGATTTGGAGTGAGCGTGGCAACTTTAGGGTTAACCCTAAGTTTTCAGTACTACAAAGCTGGTTCATTTTTTCCCAGGATAAATTACCATGGTAACTTATGCTGAACAGCTAACCTGCTCAGGAGTAGGTTAGTTTGAGGATTGTATCACAACCTGTCAACATCCCGACCTCTGACCAATCACATCAATGAAAAAAAAATTCCAGACATGCCAGACATGGACAAGAGTCCAGAGTGACAGGTAAAAAAAAAAGTACTTGATATTTTTTTCAATCACACAGTAGAATCATCTTATTGTTCCAGGGTTACTTATTCCACTCTGGTTTTAAAACAGAGGTTCTAACAAATGGAGAGATCATTTACGACACTCAACACATGATGATGATTTTAGCTGCATTTTAATTGTGCAAAGTTTATTTTCTCCCTGCAGTGATAGCTGATAGTGTGGCTCTCTCACCGCAGCTCAGACTTACATGAAACACCTGTGTGATGAGAACTGAAAAAGATTGTCTTTTATGAGAAAAATAATCCATGCACTATTAACTGGCTCCCGTTATTAGAAATACAATATTTCAGTCAGAAAGATCTCATTAGTCATTAACTATGTTTCCATTCTTTACTTTGGTAGCAGAATAAGCCTAGCATTACTTTTAGCTGTTTTTAAATGACATAATCAGAGTAGTTTTTTCATCATCCAACTAAACAGCAAAAAGTAATCATGCTGTACCATTGGCATACATATATTAATACCTACACATATTTTAAGGCTTGATCTATTTTCCATATTAGGAAATTATTTCCAGTGTTTGTACAGCTGCTTATTTTGTTATAAGATTATAGAATATCATTTACATTTCACTCCGATTAATGATTTTTAACTGTCCCTTAAAAGTACTGAAAAGTTGACTGATGTAGTCGATAACCAGCTTCGTGAAACCGGTTACCCAGTAGGCCAAAGTTAGAGTTAGTTTGTACTTGCACAAATTGTAAGGGAAAGGACAAATCGCTCTGCAACACCACTAAAGGACCATGACTGCAGTCCAACAAGATCAACAGCATAATGAGTCTCCCCAACTAAAATGATCTCGCTGATCGCATTGCATCAGTCACAGAAGTCTGAATTTTAAAGTCAAAGTTATATTCTTATATGAATAACTTAAAGCCACAGTGTGTAGGAATTTCTCCCATCTAACGTTTAAATCATGTATTGCATTCAAACGGACAGCACACTCTTGCGCCACACTGCTTTACACGCGTATTGCAACAACAGTAGCCGCTGTGTACCAAAAAGCTATGATAACATTGATGAAACCATGTCATCTGATACTTCATGGAGTATTAATTCAGGCTCCTACAAAGACACACGCGACACGAGTTGACAAACCCCCTCCTCACCATGCTGGCTGTGTTTACAATGTAGGACTGTTGGGGTGGGTGTAAATCGAAACAAACCAATCATGTCTTGTCTTTTGACGACTGACAAGTGGCTCAACCTCACACACCTCATCCCCCTCCTCGCATCACTGATGCATCAGGGTAGCCTTTCCCAGGTTGAGAGAGCTGCCGAAGGAGAAAGATAATGCAATCACGGCTAACAGCTTAAAGCAGCGCTAACACCTAACAGCGGTGCTGGCCGCTAACAGGTGTTAGCGTCGTTTATCTTTCTCCTTCAGCAGCTCTCTCCACCTGGGAAAGGCTACCCCGATGTTGACCCTCGTTTTTTTGAATTTGCTGGTCACGTTGCCTTTTTGATTCTCTTTTGCGCTTTCTTGGTGACGAGGATTCCGTCTCCCGTGATGCTGCATATGCATGATACTGCATTACGCTCAAAGAGTGGGACTTTGTTATGCTGCAGTAGTGCCAGGGTAGTAGCGAAGCGCCTCCTGCTCCTCTCTTTAGGCTTCTCAGTCACGCAGCGCTGGCCTGGCTCTCAACAAAAATGCCGAAGGCCAGACTGTATGTTCCTTGCTGGTGGGTGTATTCTCAAGATGGCGAAACGTTATGGAACCCCCCAAACGACTTACCCGCACAATGTACAAACAAATCCGAAATTCTTTTTTTTACGAGAATAAGTCAGATTATTGGTGGAGGTAATAGCACACCAATGACGACATATTTATGAATGCAGACATCGATTTTTGCCAATAAACAACTGAAAATGTTGCACAATTTCCCTTTAACTTAACAGGACAAAATTAGGCCTTCCAACAATTGGGAGAGGTGCTGGGTTTGTTGCTACCATTTGTGGACTGCTGTCATGAAAAAATAGTATTTCCTTCTCCCAGTTCTGTGCTTAATGTCTTCGTGGCTAATATGTATGCCTTCACGCAATGCTGCTTTTTCTTATACCTTTTTTCTGCTTGTTTATGTGTGGGTTTTTTTCCATCCCTTAGGTCTGTGATTTGACTGCATCTCTCTGATGTCAGGTGTTTATTTTTTCTGTATTATGTTCTGTTATTGAAGTTGAAAATTAAATAAAATATTGTGGGGGAAAAAATTCCACCTTCTGAGCCAACAAAAGCTCAATATGAAACTTAAAGAATCATTACGTTTTGATAACTGATACAATAAGTTATTTCTAAATACCAAAAAAGGATCTGATAAAGAACTTGGATCAAACTGTTGGATTTGATACATAATTCAGATTTGATGAAATGTCAAAAACTCAACCTGTACTAATACCCATAATGCAACCCCATTTTCTTAGATCCTCTGTGCCTGGTTAATGCTCATATCTGTCAAGCTGGTCATGCAGGCTTTCTGTTTAAAGTTTCAAGAGATATATCTTGAATCATTTTCTGTGACTTTGAAAAACTCAGCCACACAAGTCATTAAACTAGTTTCACAGGTTGAGTAATACCCCTCATGACTAGAAAATTGACATGTTCAGTCAGCGGAGTGCCCATTTAACAGTTACTCCTTTTAACATGTAATATTTTCAATGTTATTGCAGCATGCTGGAGAGCCTAATCTGATACATCTTTAAAATACAGCATTCATCCATTCGCTACAGACCAGCAGCGCAGTTGCTGTGCGGCATTAAATTTGACATTTAGTTTCCTTGGGGACAGATTTACCACTGCATACCACACAAGTAGTGCCAGAGGCTGCCTTCCACATGTCACATATGGTTTCTGCTGTTTCATTTGTGTTCTTAGTTTTGAAAAAGCTCCTAGATTGAGTTCAACACTGACGTCAAACCCCTGACGGATCTTTGGTGTTCATTTGGAATGCTCTCTTCCCGTAACTTTTGTTCATTTTACATTCAAACGATCATCTGGTCCAATTAGATTCAATTTCAGCACACTGACTCCTGGTCAGCTTTAATTCATTTGCTGCCATCTCTTATAATTAGGCCTTGCATTAACCATGCCTCCCAAAAGAGTCTCCCTTCCTCTCCCACCACCTCATCTGCACAGGAAGCATTTGGTGCTCTTCAAAGTCTGCCTGAGACCCCGCTCTCCATTCACAAGCACTTTCAAATGAGATCAGAGCATTTGAGACTTAGATTCTTGATGATATTAACTTTCCAGCCTCACCCATCCCTCCCTCTCTACGACTCCAGCGGTGGATCCCTAAGTGGGTGAGTTGCCTCCGGGCGGCGGAATCCGTGCACGGCCCAAATTAAATTCCTGGACTGCAGATGACTTTGCTGACCTTCTGGCTTCCTGAGTTCAGTGGAAATGATTGCAGCATGCCGACAGTGATAATTAACCACCTTCAAAGTACTCTACCATTTACATCAAACCCTGTGCAAATCATGAAAGGAATACGGCATATGTCTTTGGACCCGTGTGGCTGAATATCCATAAGCCTCTCCAAAGAGGTCTTGTGGGGTTTTTTTTTGTATTTCTCCTCAGTGCATTTGCCTGAGATTAGGGGAAATGTCTCTTGTTTTATAGAGGACAACCCCTGACAGAAGCAGGCTTTACTATCACTATCTATTTTTTTATTGGAAAGGAACTGACACAAAATCTATCTGAAACTCCTTTCCTCATAATGAAATAACCTTTAAATACACTGGTTCAGTCTGATATGCCTTTTCATCCTGCATTACATATGAACTACAACTGTTTCTATTTTACCATTGTGTGATTTAAACTATATCAGCCTGAGAGGGTCTAAAAGGTTGTGATGCATAGTGCTCAGTAGGGTTGGGTCGGTTCTCGGTAATACCAATTAGGTTCGGTACTCCGTCTTGGACAGGGTTTTTTTTTTTTTTTTTGAGACCAACCGGACTGCATACTCGGGTGGAATGTACGCAGAGTGGACTACGCAGAGGTCCGCCCAGTAAAAGTGGACATCCGCAAGCCCTGTACGTGTAAAGCACAACCACGCGGACTCCGCTCCGCGCACCAGTGTCACACAAAAGACTGTTCGGCATGTATTTTTCACATTGCGGGGATTTTTCACGGACATTTTTACACGGAGTCCGCTCCGCTTATAGTACGCCCGAGTCTGTGGGGACCTGTGTCTGCCTCTTTGCTAAGCGCACAGCGAGCAGGAGAGAGAGGGGGGTGGGGGTTGGGCGGGGACTGAGCTAGGGGGTGCGAGTGCGCATGCGCCGAGGCCTCTACTGTAGCCTGGAGTTTGTTTAACAGTGACGGGGAGTCGATAATGGCAGACAATTTAGTCTCAAAGAAATCAAAGAATGTGCCACTATGGCAACACTTTGGCTTTGAGCCAGACGAAGGAGGCAACCCTTGTTTGCACTGATTGAGTAAGCTGCAAAATTTATTTGTAAGGAATAAAATAAACAACTTGTTACTATCGCTCTGCTGTCCTATGGTCGTTTTTTATTTTAAATGAGTCAATTGCGCCCCCAAATGGCGAAAATCCGGTATTATCGACTTGATGCGTCTTTTTTTTTTTTTTTTTACAAAAACCAGACCGTTTTTTTTTTTTCCCCTCATACTGACCCAACCCTAGTGCTCAGGAAAATAACACCACCATCAACAGTAGTGTGTTGGGTAGAATTCAATGCGCCGTAACTGTCTGAACAGGAGTGAAGCTGAATGAGACAGCAGTACTATATTCAATAAATATAGTATACATATAATTTCAAGTTGGCATAATGTGATGCTTGGGTAGAGGGTGTAGCCTTTTGTGCTGTATTTTGATGCACTGGGTAGGCAGTTAGGTTTAGGCAACAAAACTTGGTTAGGGTTAGGAAAAGATCATGGTTGATGTTGGTCACGTTAGTCAACTAAATAAACAAAATAACTCCACACTGTCTTTAAGTTTCACACAGGACAAGAACACTGGTCTCCAGGATCAAAGTCCTGTGCTTGTTGGACACATCTACCTCCTCTTCTACCCATCCTAAGTGGGCTTCTTTGCTTCTTATGCTACATCTGTTGCTCCAATCGTGTAATAATGATTCGCCCATATCACTACCAAAGTGGTGTTTTTTTTTGTTTTTTTTTGATGCCCTGTGAGTGAAACTAGACTGCTAGAAAGTAAGTATGTAATTGTTTTGCAGCTGTCATTCCTAAAAGTAACCTGTATGTACAGTATGTACACAGAATAATCATTTATCCTAACAAAGTGCATTAATGGTATTTGCATGTTCTGTATATGAAGTAGGGTTAAATGTTTTCCCATCATTTCAAAATGTTTGCTTCCTAGGAACGTATCACTTGTTTGACAAGAAAAGCCACAGAAGCCAACACCAATTTCAAACACAGCTGCAGATCACTAATCATAACAGAGTTATTCTTTTTGATTAATCTTTCAGATTTGACAGAGTATGTGATAATAATTGCCCTTAAAAGTGAGAAAAAAGGATTGATTTTATGAACTCAATGCTCCACCTCTTGAATGCACCACTGCACTGTGATTCAGTGATGGATGTCTACATGTCTGATGAAGCCACTTAGTTTTCACTGACATATTTTGAACTCTTATTCCCTGGAAGAAGGATTCAATTTTGGAGAACATTTCTGGCATTTATTAGAATTCCTGTGTGTTTAAACTGGTCCTTCATACCGGACAACTGTCATTTTACTGTTTACACCTTGAATTAAAATGCAGTCTTCATTTTGATAACGACATCTGATCACAGGATTTAAACCTTGTCAGAATTTCTCGAGGGTTCACCAGTGAAGACCTTTTCAAACCACACAATGCAATTTAATACTTCTACTGAAAGTATGATGAAAGATATGGCCAAGAATTATTTGTTATTATATCACATCTGCTGCACTTCCCAGCAGCACTGTATATAACAATTCCTACTGATACACTTACTTCAATTAAAACAACATTGATCAGTAGAAGTGGCAGAAAATGGATGAATGGATCAACTAATTCAGTAAATACTGTATTAGACATTTGCCCATGATGACACCATGAGCCTCCTACCCGCTGTACCTGGCAGTGGTGACAGTAATTGCTATAGGTTTGATGGTGCTACCTGAATCTCCACAATAAAAAGGATTGAACTGCCTCCTATGCACACAATCCACTGTCACAACAACCCCAGCGTTCAGTTTAAAGTTTCATAACATCTTCTATGATATTAACTTTGTAACCAGCATTACTGCAGGAAGGCATGAAAACTTTGAAGACTTTCAATACCTTAAATACTTTCTAAAGCCTTTTTTACAGTGAATGCAATTAAATGCTTAAAGCCCTTTCAAGACCTGTACATATCCTGATTTAATCAGCATTCTTGTTATTGTGTATCAGCCTGCAATAAAATCTAAATGTGCAAATGTAGTAGATAGGGTTGGTTGAATGGTGAACAACCATGCCACTCCCAGGTCAAGGCAACCAGTGCTGCAGTACAGATTTACATTTACATGTGTTTCTCCTCCACATCAGAGATCCACACACAGATACGAGGTGTAAATGAGGCTCATATCTGTACTCATGACTCCATATCCAACTTTAACTGTTGACACATGTAATATATATGAGGCATCTGCCACTTCAGACTCTTTCACCCAAAGCACTTTAAAGAATGATGACTGAAACAGTTCTATCATGTATATCACCACTGTGTGAGCCAGAAGCCCAAACCCTGCCAAACTGTTTCCCTGCTGAGATACAAATGGCAGAACTATGTCCCACATGCTCCACTTCACAAACAGCTTGTGTGTTTACCTGAACGTGGCCTTGAGGATCTGTCCGGAGGCGCTCTCTTTGGTGTGGTTGTTGTATCCGTAGAAAAGGTCTCCAAACACAGTCTGGTTAGCAGGGATGTCCGCTGCCTCCCCACAGTCTATTCCCTCGGTGCAGGCCTCGGACAGCGGCAGGCATGACCTCCCATCTGGGCCGCGCTTGTAGTCCTCGATGCACCTAAAGTGACATGAGTTATTAGAGTGATTCATATATTCCCATCTTTTTATCCTTCTTGTGAACTGTGATATAACTTCAAATAAATCTGTTGTGCATTTGTTGTCTATTACTTTGCTTGTTTCTCTGTATTTCCTGAATTCTTTTATCATAGTTCTTTAAGGGAACACTTCACCCCCCAAATAATTGTATGTCAGTTACATACCCCACGCTGTCTTGAATTCATCAAGAAAACTTTGTTTTTTTTCGCACATCTCCACGGTGAACGAAGAATCCAAAAAGGAACATTTTTGCTGAAACACCTCTGCAACTTTACTCATCTGTGCGTGAGACTGTTAATGTGATGTGTTTTAATATGACAGTTTCAGTGAAATTACGTGTGTTTGGGAAGTACTGAGCATACGTCTGGATAAATAAGACTTAGATTGTACTGCTGGAGTTGTGTGAGAGTTTGTAAATGGATGTTTTGATATAGTGTTGCTGTTGTTGAAAGTGAACCCCTATTACTTCAATTCATCAATACAGTTTGCCTTTTTTTTGGATTCTCCATTCACCATGGTGACGAGACCTTCTTCAGACATTCAGGTGGAGTAAATGACATACAAATGAGAATTCTGGGGTTGAAGTATTCCTTTAAAGGGAAATAATCAGTATGCAGTGAGTAAAATAAGAACATTTTCAGGTTAAAGTTAAGCGTATAATTAAAAACAAAATTGGTGGCCAATTGTGAAATCATTTACAACAGATAGGAGACCCTGAGAATGAGAGCCAAACCATTTCCATTCAAAAATAAGATTTCTCATGAAAATAAATGCCAGTTGGTGTATCAGATACATGCCAAATTAAACATAGGTTTTTGTGAATTTCACAACTCCACCAGTTTTTCCATTTTCCACAGTCTAAGAGAATATGACTTGTTCACATTCTTGACCCTGCCTGGTGTCCCCTTTATGTTTACCTGGCTACCTGGTTAACTGCTTCCTGTTTGGACATCAATGTGGACATCTTTGAACTTCAGCATTTGCATGAGCGCAGACTAAAAACTCAATTAAATGACTGATTTTGTCAAAACATCAACATAAGAAAAAGACTGATTTAAAATAGCTTGGACTGAGTTTTATACCAAAAAAAGAGATCACAGGAGTGCCACAACTGTGGTGAAACTATAGGGACAGCTGTCGCCAGCAAATTAATTTAATTGTAGTTGATTAAGATTTATTCTGTTAGAACTCTTTGCTCTTGTTTGACCAGTATGCCTACCTTCTCCAGCCGGCATCTGCATTATAAAACACTGAATAAAAATGTTATCTTCAAAAAAGTAACAAACTTTTTTTTTTATGTTTGAGAATAATGGGAGTGTCTTTTTGTTGGAGTGGCTAGTCTTTTTTTTATGTAAAAAGATCCAGGTTGACCACATCATGTCAGTGTCTGCCAGTTTGGCAATGTGTAGCTCGGCAGTTGCAGTGACAGTGGAACAGATTTCTGAATTTTTGTCACACTTTTAGCACAATATATCTTAGCTGGTTGTATATCATATGCATATGATAAAAAGGTTCTCAATGTGAACCTGTGAGCCAGTTTGGCCTGTCGGCGTGTGACTTAAATGGCGTGTCAACACAGGTTTTTCAGTCATCCTTCTATGGTGTGTATGACGGAAAACACACTCTATTTTAACCAGAATAGCTGTAAACAGAGGCCCTATAACAACTTGCATTTCAATCACACTACAACACATGTAAACGTGAACTGAAGCATATTTTTAACACATCAGGTCTTTTTTTCTGTTTTACATGTGCACCTACATTGGGTTGGGCTCTGTGCGTTGCCATAATGGCAGTGACTTGTATTCAATACTGGTGCCTGAACACATCCTGTGTAGACAAACTGTAATGTTATGTTAGCTCATGTGGCAACAGTGTAGAGCAGAGAACAGGATCATTAAGGGTCATCAGTCTGATATCAAAACACCATCAAACGTGACTTGACAGTGTTTTGGACAATTATGCAGCTGTGCCCATTAAATATAACTAGGCATGTTCGTGTAGAAGTAAAAGAAAAACCTCAACAAGCATTTAAATCAAAATCTCAAGACTGGTAAGGAGACCTGAAATCATGTATTTTCCTCAAAACTCAAAACTCCTCAAAAATGCTGTGGCCCACATGTGCAACAACCTGAGCAAAGGTGTGCCAATCTCACACTAGGGTGAGACAATTCTTAATGCTACTACTGTATAAACATATTTACAAGCAGACTGAGCAGTCAGAAATATTGATTTAAATCTCATGATTGAACGATCATTCTGAGATATTTTCCACTGCATTTTCACCAGGTTCAAAATATGCACAACTCAGACCTCAAAACTCGACAGTGTAGAATCAGCAAAATCAATTCTACTCAACTGGCACAAAATCCTCCATCTCAAAAAAAGGAGAGCAACACTGAGAGTCCTCTCAAGGCTCTTTCATATTGATGATGTTTTGACATCTCGGTGCATAATATACTCTGTGAAATGAATCAAAGGCAGGCGAAGTAGAGGGAGAAAAATGGGGATTGGGGGTTAAAGAGAGAAAGATAATCTGTCAGGGATTTACACGGAGAGAAGCTCTCTCTCCTGGATGCCAAATGTCTCAAAGCTAATGCCAGTCTCCAGTGGGACCAGTGGAGGATTAGACACATTTGCACAGTGGAGAGTGACAACAACAGAATGCTGTTGTGAATTAAATAAAACAGCAGTTTGTATATATGCTGTGGCTGCAACATGGTGTTTAATGTAAAGATGACAGCCAGAAACAGCAGCTCGTTGTGTTCAATTAGATAACGGCTGTTTTCAGGATCACAATCATATCAGATAATCAAAAATAATTGCCTTGTTTTTCCGCTTCTCCTGTAAAACTTAGAGAAACTTGACCTTGGCAGATTTCCACATCTATAAAAAGGTACAAACTGTAGTCGTATATGCGGGTGATAACACAGATATATGGCTTGTTGGAGCAGAGAATATGCCTTTACACCACCTTTACATTCCAGTTTAAATGTTAACACTCGGTTAAATGGGCATTTTCAGTGGTTATCAGCATGATAGCTATGGGTTAGAGGGGCTCTGCTATACTGAGTGACTAGTCAGTTCAAAATGTCATTACCAGCGCATTAAACAGCTATGATTCTTTATGGGTGGCAGTGGAGGAAGTAAGCTGACTAAAGCTTGGATTCTCTGCCTGAACTAAACTGGGCCCAACCCAACCCACTGGGTTTGGGTAGGCAGACTTATTGGGTTGGTTGGGTTTGTGAGATTTTGTCATAAACTAGTCCATACCCATTGAGTGCACAGTTGCCCACATACAGTTTCACATGGCGTGTGTTTGGGATACATCGTCAGGACAGAGTTTTTGTGAATTTGACAGTACGATTGCTTTATTGAAAGTACAGTAGTACCATTGCCAATAGTGGGATAGTTAGTGGGCTAAAACTGTACATTAGTAGTTGAGGTAGCACGTTGAAAAGCAGATAGTTAAAGTGTTTATATGTTGTATTTACTTAAAAGTGGGGCGCACTGGTAGAATGACTGACTGGCAGAATGAGTCACTGACAGTTTCCGTGATTATGTACAGCATACCATACCATGGCTTAGTCATACCAAAAATTAGAGGGGGAAAAAAAAAAAAGAACAAAACAACATTTGACCACAGGGGGAGCCACAGCGATTGGTCGCATTTTAGCCATTTTTAAGCATTTTTCTGTTGTTATATAGCGCCACCCAGTTGCCAATTAGAGTTACATTCCTCCAGTCACCTTGAGGCATCCTGTTCTACATATCTACCAAGTTTAGTAAAAATCAATATGGCGGTTAGGCCTAGATAAGAAATTAGCTCTCTAGCGCCCCCATTTTGTTTGATGGGGTCAATAATGGAGGGGTCCCCTCAGATTATGTGTGGTCATAGGCCTACAAAGTTGCGTGGTGATCGGTGAAACCCTTGAGATGTTATACACCTTTATGTGATGAGCCACGCCCTCCGCAATATTCATTGCCTTATAGAAGCTCACTTTTAGTAAGTTTTCCAACTTTTGCCAAGAGGGAACTTTAGATATTGGTCCCTAGATTATGTTCACAGAGTTTCATGCAGATCGGTCAAACTTCCTAGGAAGAGATCGATTTTAAGTGTTTTTCAAAAAATTCAAAATGGCGTAAAATCTATATAACCGGAAGTTATGGGTTCTTGAGGCAAATTTGTTCCTCATGAGGAGAGGCATCTCCGTGCAAAGTTTCATGTCTCTACGACATACGGGGCATGAGATATGCCCATTCAAAATTTGCAATTTCAATCGGTTGCTATAGCGCCCCCCTTTGGCCAACTGATGTAATATTGCTTCATTTGCATCCTCCCATGACCCTCTACCACTGTGCCAAGTTTCACATGGACTGACGAAGTCAGTGAGGAGAAAAACATGGAACAGACACACCTACACACACATAGACAGAGTTTTCGTCATTATATATTAAGATGTCTGTTATCAGCTCTATAAAGACATTAGTTGAGTTTAGCTTGTCATGAAGGTTTTAATATCGATAAAAAATAAATACAATTACAATGGAAATTTGGGTTTTTAAATAAGGCTTGGGTCCAAAACATCGTGCCTCATGTTGGGCTTACAGGAATCTGTGTGGGTTCATGTAGGGTTGGGACTGATTTTTGTTGGCCCTTTCATGGCTCTACAGCTAAAGTTATCATAAAGAATGAGAATGTCAGCGTTGGTAGGTGGTTGAGGTGGTGGATGGAACCAACTTTCATCCAGCTGACTGGGGTTCGTGTCCCATGTCAAACCAGTATTCTCCATTGAGTTATTTTAACGTGCCACATGAAGTATATGTCACAGTTTATGTCACATGGCCTACATCATGTAATGTACTTATTTTAAGCCAAACCATGTTTTATTCTTCTAAACCTAATGTCATATTCTTTGCTCCCAAATCCAAAATGAAAGTCAGACCTAACAAAACTATTTAATGCACTGATGACAGCATCCTGAAACTACTTGCTGGTGTAGCATGACCCTTTTACCCCATATCTACAATGGTGATAACCACCAATAATGCCCATTTAATCAAGTGAAAACATTCAAAATGGTCCTTAGTTTAAAGATTAGCAGACCATGTAGATCATTTCAGTTATTCTGGCCAATTAGACCTCTGCTAAGACGAAAGTTAGATGGCACAATAACGACATTTATGTGAGATCACCAGACTCCAGTGATAGGTTGCAAAATAACAAACAGGAGCGTAAGGGAAGATGTTAATCAGTCTGTACATGTTCTGACAGTCCAGAGAAGAGATCTAATCAGTTTCATAAGTACACAGCTATGGTTACTGGCTTTACATTATGAGGCATGTGTCCACATACAGAATCTAACCATAATCTAAACTGTGAACTGCAGTAATGGACCTTTTTTTTTTTTTTAAAGGGCAATTTGATGTGTGACAGAAAAGCACAGGTGTAAATAATAAAATTAGATTTATCCATAAAATATAAAATATAAAAATATAAAATACTTGCATCCACTTTGTTTAGATATTTATTTAGATATTTGTTGAAGTGTGTATTTCACCTGCTCAAATCATGGAAAACAAATGTTTCTTAGTTACTGCAGAGAACATTCACATGCATCCTGTGGTGGTTTGGAAAAAATAGTCCAGTTAATGTTTTTATTTCGTCACAGAGCTTGTGTCATAACCAAGGCCAGACTAGTTGTTTCAGTCTGAATAACCTTTATTTGTCAGAGGTGGACATTGTGGACCGTGATGAGTCCAGTCATCTGTGTTCTGTTTTCACAGACAGCAAAAGTGCATTCAGTATGTCTGTGCCGCTGGAGTAATAGAGGACTTCTGGCAAAACACAGACCTTCTTCCTCTTTGAACCAGAAGATTGAGGTTACAGAAGCAGGAGGTGAAATGCATTGTCAACTTCTTGTCTCCTGTGTGACAAAAGTTAGGAAAAAAAAGAAGAACCTGGACTTTGTAACAGTGTCCAGCACGAGTAAAAACAGAAAGAAAATGGACTTAGTTGCGCAGGTGTAAACAAGCATTTTACTCACTTTTGTATAAAACATGTCAGCTGAGAATTTCAGCCAGTACCCAGTGTTTAAAGTTTCTGTGGTATAAGTATTCAGTGTTCCCCGTAGGAGTTTAGGCTTGTCAAAGCCTCAGAACCAAACGCAAAGAAAATAAACTTTAATTCAGGTTTTAAAGACTTATTAAGCCTGATTATAAAGAAATGCAGCTAGCTCATTTGTCACTGTTAACAGAGACTCCAGTCTGCAGTGTAGTTCACCTGGGAATTATGCAAAGTTACATTAGGCTTCATGATCAAAGGAACTTTTTGTGCGCCTCCACTTCTATACATGCACACTTCCTCCATATGGATCAGTTTTACAATCAAGAGCTATAAACATAATTACATATCCTGTTGTAACAATGGCCTATTAAGGTGCTTTCAGACAGCAGGGCACAACTCGCAGCTCCCAGCTACCTTCGACGCTACCAGCCTCTACACCACAGACTGCTGCTATACCTGTACAGTATCATTAGCTCCTGTATTATTTTCCTCGTTGTAGTTTCCTGGTCGCCTTACACACAGAACGAGCCGCAATGCCAAGATGAAACAGTTGCAAAGAGCTGTGCTTGTTCGCAAGAGAGGCCACTGCCAACAGTGTCACTAAACAGCGGCAGTAATTACAGTTACATTATGTGCTCTAGCTAAAGCGTTCCTTTGCCTGTTCTACAAATGTCAACTGTGCATGCACATCCCTTCGGTGAAAACCTGATTCAGTGGCAGAATATTGCAGAGAAAGTTGCAAGCCAAAGGCTCATAGCTGTCCGAGTAAGTTCCGGTTCATGTAACTAAGGTTAGAGCCTTGAATCGCACTGTGTCCTCATCCTCACTACCCGCTGCTACAGATCAGGCGGCAGCTCCAGGGATGGATTCCAAGTCAGCGGCCACAGCAACATGAATCCAGCATGCACAAACCCCAGCTCCCAGGGACCTGGCAGCCCGATGTATGGGAAACACTGGGTTACTGTATGAACGTGTGGTCATCTAAAGCCCAGTTCAGACAAATGATTCACGATGACATGAAACCGCTTTAGAACGATGCTGACAAAAGTTGCAAAGATGCAAAAGCTGGAGCTCAACTCAAGCCGGCTGATGGTGTCACCTGCAACTCAGCTGGTCAAATTGCTGGCTGGTTTTAGAACGTCAAGGATGTCACCTGTTTCTACAGCCAATCAGCCTGTAGTGAAGTTTGCTGGTCAAGTCAAAACGACCGCAGATGGCGTGTTTGCTTGCTGAGGCAGATGCTCCATCCCCACCATGCCCTCTGTTTCCATCCTCACAGTCAAACAGTGGGGTGGGTTGCTGCTGGTTATCTATATTATTGTGGCATATTGATTATGAATACAGTCTATTTAATGCTCGTTTTTACTACAAATGCAAGTGTAGCCAGTATCTCGCTATCACTGCCCTCATTCATTTTTTAAGAAGCTACGATTTATATTTAGTCATAAAATAAGCCTGAAAAGCTGGAAATCAGAACAGCTGCACAAAGAATCGTTGCATAGAATTGATGCACCATCTCATCTAGTTGCGTTGGTGTGAACAGGCAGGTTTTCAAAATCTTACAGGCAGGAGGTGGGCAACGTCCATTCCGACATCCCACCACTCCGACATGGGCCTCTAATTGTCTAAATGGCAACACTTAATTTTCCATCAAATGTCCCATCATTCCGACAATTTTTTTCTCCTATGGTCGGAATGATGGAATTTCTTTTTTTTTTTTAAACATCCTGCCTTTCCGACAATTCCTTTAATGACCTATTTTTTTACCCAAAAGATTTTGCACTGATGATATGCCGACACAAATACGCATGTCGTGTTGTGTTTTATGAATAAATGGAGAAGACCCTCTAAAGATATAATTCCGTTTCAGTCTTTTTTGTGTGCTGGGAACGTTCAATAAAGATATGAAGTTAGTTCTACTTCTAAGGTGTATGTCATTGTCCACTTCAGCACTGAGCTGAGAACAGCGACACAAGGGAGCCACACCGGTGCACCAGCGTCGCTGTCCTCAATGCCGCAGAAAAGCGCTGAAACGGAGATAAAGGGGAACCCGTTTTTTGCTTATTTTAACTGGCCCATCCAGTTTTCTGGAGGCCCACCCACAATCAAAATCCTGGCGCTGCTACTGCCGTGGATGTTTATACATTTGGAAATCTGCGTGGATAGTGGCGGTGTGAAAGATCCATGCGTATTGATTGCAAGCATGGACAACAGACGTCTTGTCTGTGGATTTCGCCGACCAAAATGTCATGTAGAGATTTTTTTTACATGTAAAGGGAGCTGAACATACAGCTTTCATCCACAAACCAACGTGGGAGAGCCCTAAGACGCGTGTGCCAGACGCACAGAGGCATGCGTAAAACACCAATTTTGACCGCTTATGCTGTTTAGTTGCTTTTTTAGTTAACTTTCGTTTCTTTTGGATTTTTGTGCGTATTATAGAGCCATTTTGGTCCATGTTTGTAAGCCTTTTTTTCCTGGATAGTTGCAACAAACGGCGTCGGAGTGTGTGATTGAAAACCACCACGTCCTGCTTCCCGTTCAAGGCATCTCCTCCTTCGGATGCCGAGACTTTGTGTTTATTAATTAAGCTTTCACTGACTGTATCACATCTGTACACGTCTTAAAACATGAAAAATGCATGAACAGAAAGAAGGGAGTCACCTGTTGAGTAACGCACATTTCCTTATATGGAAAGCCTTGTCGGAATGGTGGGATTTTTGCATGTTGCAATAGGGGTATGTCGGAATGGCATTATGTTGAAACAGTGTTATGTCGGAATGGTGGGATGTCGGAATGACAGCATGTAACCGTTACAGGATGGTGCATTGCAAGTAGCTGCCTGTTTCAACTCGTCTCATTGTGAATCTTTGGTCAGGACTGGACTTAATTTAAGGGGTTTAGGACAGAAAGGGGAGCTGCACAAGGACGATGTATAGTCAAAGATTCCACGCCTGTCAGCTGCCACCAAGAGGACCAACCACCACAAAATTGCTCCCTTACTCTACAAACTCCATTAAGGGTGCTCTCTAACTAATAGTCTGTTTGTTTTGTTCAAACTAGTGTGACACTGATGCATTTTTTATTTGGTTTAAACAGGCAAGTTTGAGCTCGGCTCTGCCCTAACCAAGCAAATTTAGTGAGAAAATGTAAAATCTACCTCCACAATATATATATGGATGTCAGGATTGAATTGCACTACTGGATGTGAGCAGGTTGTTAATATAGCACACACGAAGCACCAGACTCTGGTCTTTAATGGATAATTCTTTAAGGGTCACTCCTGTACTGGCTGGAAGTACCATTGAAACGCCTTAGTTATATGTTGCTGTGCTAAGACTCTTGAGAAATTCAGGCATTGATCTGCATTACAAATGAAGCATATATTGTATATGAAATGTCACTGAAGATGCCGAGAAAAAAGATATAAGTGCCTTCAAAGAGGGTTCAGAGGGCGCCCACAGGGCACCAGGGCTTACTGAGTGGTTTGATGAGAGATTTGCATCACATACTATGGCCTTCATAGCCACCAGATCACAACCCCTTAGAGCTAAAAAAAAAACAAAAAACAAAAACAGTATAAAATCTTTTTGGTCGCACTGAGCTGTTTTCGACTTGCAAAAAAAATCCTACATATTGTTTTAGTATAGAATTTTGAAAGAGACATGGACATAAATCTCATTTTATTTGTGCTTTTGTTGTGTCACTGGTGTTATTGTGTTTTACATTGTTTTACACCATTCCATGTTTTTATGCAATTAGCTAGTAAGAGGAAACACATTTAGACCATGAGTGATGTGTGTACAATTGACACATTCCAAGTGACTACAGTTCATGAGTGGACCAGCCATTAATTCCAGAGTTAGTAGCAATAATTGTGAATGCAATAAAGGGAGAGATGTATTAGAGCTTAAATAAACTAAGCACAAAAAGTAAGGAAATTTGTGTTTGGTAGATTATTTCTTTGTTGTAACAATGCTTCTTGGCAATAAATCTTATACTGTTGGAAAGCCTGTTTATTTCCCTTGTAAATGGTGCCACATTTGTAAAGAACATGTATTTGTGGGATGAGCAGCAGAGCTGAGTATGTGGGTTGCACCCATGAAAAATTTGCCAAATCTTCTCTGCCAATGCTAAACAGCTTTTTTTGCTGTTGCTACTGACTCTTGTTTTGAGCTTCTGGTACCCCAGTTGCTGACAATCCTTTATGCTCTACCATTTCTCCTCTAATCATCACACTGTAACCTGTGACAGGCTATTGTGCTACAGTAATTATTGCACATTCACATACATGTAGGTTTTTTGTAGAGCCGTGAGTGTCACTTGGTTTACATTACCAAAGGTTTATGACAAAATCACTTGACAACACCGACTCCCGTGCGTGCACGGCAAGAAAGGAGAGGGAGAAATGCTGTGCTGCTGCTGGCAAAGTTGCTCAGTAAGTTCCCTCTGCAGGGAGGGTAAGTCGCGGAAAGTCGCTAGAAGACTGAAAAGTCCGGGGCTGTTCATACAACATTAAGGATGCCAAGGCCTAACCACGCCACAGTTTATTCTTCACTACTGAAGCTGCTCCTCTTTTTGGAACCACTGTGGAGTCAGTTCTAATTTTGCTTTCAGCCATGCTTGTTGTTGCCGTGGGTAACAGTATGATGTCAATGTGTCACCCGTTTTTGAAATATTACGCATATCACGATATAATATATATATATAATATTCATATGATATCAATAATTATAGTGGTATTATTGTGAATGAGATGATGTGGCACACCCCTGGGAGCGGGTCCTAGTTTATGGGATCGGCATGTTGCACCGCCATCTTTCTACAGGAGCCTGGAAAGGACAAAACAAACACTGGCTCCACATAGGGCCAGTCACGTTTTCACGTCAGCCACAGTAGTTAGAAGCCAATCTGCAATGAGCAGCATCGAATTTAATGGTTTGTAACGTGAGGTTCCTTTAATCGGTGTTTATACCAGTTTAAATCACTGTGTCCATTTGTTTTGGAGAGGAAGAGACCTCTGCAGCTAATTTGGCTCCCGCTAAAAACCTCCTGAATGTCTGGATCTGAAGTTATAAGAGAAAAAAAGGTGAGCAAACATTAGCAGGTGGTGGACAGCCTCGCCAGACATGCCAAACTGTGTTGGAGACGCTGTTTGTTCTTGTACAATAAGACTCTTTAGAAAACCTCGGGCATTTATATGTTGAAGAATTTAATTGCACAGGTTAGCTGTTTTACTTTGCAGTTGAAATTTTAGGGACATTTTTGTCATGACTCCAAAATGTATTATTTCAAATGGCCTATTAAGTGTCAAGTAGTCAAGATACTCCATTTGCAAATCAAGAAAATAATATACTGTAGAGATTGCTATTGGTTTGTCATACCATTTTTTTCCCTTAGTAGGATTTTTTTCCTTATTTAAATTAGACCTAGCTATGTTTTAGAAAGCCATTTAAGACCCAATTTCTATATATGTATTTAAGATGTCTTCTTTTTTGGCCTCTAACTTAATACATTTTTGAACCTATGTGATGTAGACTAATATATGGGATGATGAATTTTAATATAATGAAGATATATGTTAGATATTTTGTAGTATGGCCTTTGTTTACCAATTTTGTTTTATTCCAATTTATTTATTCCAATCTGGGTGGATACGATGGTTAACCAGACCTGCCATCACAGAGCTTGTCAGCCCATTGGTATCTATTATGTGTAAATACAGGTGTGCCTTCAATTTTTCATAAACTTTGACCTGACAAAGGTCCAAGAAGGACTGAAACGTTGTCTCGAATAAACTTTTGTTGCATTAGTTAAGTGTGCAGGTATTACCTTTCCTTCACATGACAAGATGCCATGTAAAAGACAGTATTCAGCCTTAAGTGTGTTATGAAATATAATACTAACAGTCATAAATATAAAGTGTAAATCTGTTATTGCTTACCCACAAAACATCTGGATGTTGTAGAGTGTCGGGTCATCCTCTAGAGGAGCCAGCTGCTGGAGACACAGCTGCTCACATCCTCCATTGAAACCATCAGAGCAGTCGATGCCGATGTGGTGGTCGTAGCACCCGGTCCCATCCTTCATAGGACTCAACCCTGGAGGGCACTGTGGGAGGCACAAGTGTTTTTAAATGACTAATGTAAGCAATTACAGATTTTTACTACATCCTTAGAGCTGCCTAAACTGTGAGAAGCTGCCACATTAACACTAATCCCAGATGGGACAGGTAAACAGACCCGACAACATCTGTGCCACAGAATGTAAACAGTCAGATTTCTGTTCCCATTAGTGCAGCCTGTGTGAGCACTGGGCTTAGTCTGTAAAGCAGCACATGGCAAGATGTTTCATGTAAAATTGTCATATTATCTGCCTAAATAACAGCAGGAGGCGGCAACAGAAGGAGCAATGGTACAGGCTTTTATCTCTGTTCAAATAAAGAACACAGGAAGTGAAAAACAAATTTCATGCAATCCAAAAGTTTCTTAAGAGTAATAAAATAACTAACTATCAATAAACAAATATATCAGGTAAGCAAGGTTGGTTTCAGTTTATCTTTTACAATTGTAAAAATATGGTAGGATGTTGGACAGCGTTGAGTTGGTCAGACAAACAAGGAAGTATGTAAAACGTTGGGTCTTAAAAAAATGGAGACTGTATGGAGTTATCAAAAAAAAATAAAAATCTTCAGATCAACTGATCATCATTATATTGTTAGTCTCTGTGCAGCAGTGTGCATTCTAATCAGAGAAAGCTGGACTCAGATTAGGGAATGTGACAGCAGTGTGTTATAAAAACTATTTTTAGTTCATCATAATAGGACACATGTAAGAATAGACCAGAGGGCCGGCACACAAGGAGAGGGCGAGGGATCTGACTCATTACTGGTCACTAGAGCTTTGATCAGGCCTGAAAAATAGGACCAACCCTTCATTAACCTGTATAGTTTCAACCTGAGCCCAAACCAAGGCAGCAGTTTTGGGCCCAAGCCCAATCAAACAGCCAAACTTCCACTGGAATTATTGACAATACAAGTCAACTAAAATAACTAATAACAACTAAAATATTTCAGTGGGGTAACAGGCATTTGTGACATGGAGTGCATTAGTACATAGGCACTCCCAAGTGCTAAAGCACACTGTTGAAATATACAATTTGGTTATCCAGAGCACCTGTGGCAGAGGCTCTGGGCACTCTGTCTGGGGAGCTGGAGGAGAGGGAGCAGCAGAGCACCAAACACAGTGAAAGTGAAAGTTAAGTGTCTGTTAATTTATGTAGAAAAAGGGAAATTAGTGCAAACCCAACCAAAATCAAACCCAGGATTATGTTGACAAATTTGGCCAGGCTTGACTTAAACCAGGTGGGTTGAGTTGGGCACACCTGTGTTCAGACAGAGAAAGCTACCAGTAACTGGTGGTTATGGTGGAGTAGGCAACTGCACAAATCAAGCAAAAGTGAACTGGTCAAAGTCAGAGGAGGCCTAGCAGCAGGAGCAACAACCATCACCACAGGCTTTATGTGGACCTAGACCACACATTGTACAAGTGACACAGGGCCCAGCTGTGCAGTTAATGGTGGGTCAAACGTCTTACCCCAGACCAGGGTAAGAGAACGTGCTCACAAGGTATAAATAAAAACATCTAGGCATCACATTTGCAACATCCTGGGCAAAGCTATAAGGTTGTGTTGTGTAGAGAAGAAAATATGCTGTATTTTCAAATTCCACCTATCAAACCTTTCAGCCAAGAAGATGAGACACCCTCTACGCTTCAGACTACTGTTTAAGACCAATAAACAACAAAACCAGTTGTTTTCTAACTACCCCTTGCTTTGTTTCCAGTAGCTTTTTAGCCACTTAATGCGAGTTGACCCACCTAAGATAGTGCCACAAAAAGCAGTTGTTTTTACCAATGCATCAATGTGTTCCCAGTGGGGACTGTGCCCCCAAAACTGTGTATTTTAAGCCAAAACACGATCTTTTCCCAAACAATCGAACTGCCTGAACCGAACCACTCATTAACCACAGCGCTGTTGAAACGTCAACATATCCACAACATAATAATGTACAAATGTAATGTATCAGTGGTTTGCAGAAATGTACACTGCCAAACATTTGTTGTGATGATTGGGTTGGGGCTATGATGTGACTGGTAAACAATTATCAATGCATCTTGATGCAGCAAATTCTTGACTTTTATACATGGTTTTGTTTTTTCTCACAGTTTGATTACTTGCCACTATTAAAATATAGCAATGATCCATAATTTAACAAAAAAAAAAAAAAAAAAAAAAGAAAAGAAAAGAAAAGAAAAAGAAGATGAATTTACTTGCATCTAGCGTGGTTCATGTTCAGGTCCCTTCCCCTTTAATTTCACAGCAGTCACAATATTTCCATATACTTGATTATAAACCAGGGGGTGCCTGTCGAATTGTATCCATCTGCAGTTGCTCATGCTCAACCATCCTCACCAAAATTCAAGAAGTAGCCTAGCTTAGAATATGACTATGACACGCATGTTTACACCCATCACGTTTCACCATGCAATTGGTTCAGCCGTAAAGGAATGAAACATGACACAGTGGTTACGCTCCATTTCAGTGTGCCAGTGTACCGCTTAACACGTAACTGCAACAGTCAGGAAAGCTGTTTAAATGGAGTGTAGTCTGTGAGCCAGGGCGGGAACCATGTCAACTAAAAAAATAAACAACAATGTCCACCTACAGGAAAAAGGCCATTGTAGCTTACCTGTATGAACAGTAATCTTCCCAATAAGATTTTGTGTAAGACTGAATGACATATATCAGCTCTCTGTCTCATCAATACTTCTTGACTTGCTTGTGTTTGTATGGAGCATGTGGTCGTGGTAATATATACACCGGTCTTGCCGCTGCCAGCTATAAAAATAGTCAAATGGTGTGTCGACTCAACTTACTCAACTTACTCAGCGTACAGCAGCATACGCTAGTGTAGTACTGGTGCGGACCCACTGATGCATGTTTTACCTCCTTAACGTTTCACCATCTAATTGATTCAGCTGTAAGGTACATACAGCCTGCTCTTACAATATTGTTACACATGATGAAGATGTTGAGAATTGGATTTTGAATTTCCCATCCCAATCTTTTGAGAGATAATCATGATGCCTCCAAGAAACAATTTTTGCCCCCACGTGTCATTTGTCACAATTTGTCACAATATTATTTTGACACATAAAGGCTATAACAAAAAGACTAAGAGTCTACAGATTGTACCTTGGTCATAGGAAAAACAATTTGAAATTCCGACTTGATAGATTAAGAACAGGCCAACCAAAGTTAGTATCATTTGTCCTGTTGGGAGCATGTCTGTACCAAATTCCACAGCAAATCATCATATTGTTGTTGAGATATTTCAGTCAAAACCACACATGTCAACCAGCCAGTGGCGCCACAGGCTTAGTCAGAGGATCACCAAAGCTGTGAGGGAACATCATCTCAGCACCATGGATATCTGTCCCGAGTTTCATCCTAATCCATCAAACAGTTAGATATTTCACTGAAAAACTAAAATGTCAATGTTATGGTGGCTCTTAAGGAAAAGTCAGGAGATCACAGAAAATAGTAAGTTGCATCTTCTAGGGATCGTAAAAATCTGCACAAAATGCCATGGTAAACTATGGTTGTTGAGGTAAATCAATATGGACCAAAGTGTTGGGCAGACTAACCAACCTTGCCATCTGCACAGCCATAAAACACACACACAAAGATCGGCACTTAAGTATCAGAAAACATCAACATTATTACTGTTCCAGGTAATGTGGCATTGTTGTGTCTTAATGCAAGGATAGTGCAGTGCTGCTTCCCCAGCTTACCTCATTACACATTCAGCCACAGTCGGTAAATTCTTGACTGCATAATCAATACTCAGTTTTTACAAGGGAGTTTTAAAGTTTTATCTTGTATATGTTAGAAAAGAAATAGCCTTTCCATAGCACTGCCACTTGATTATTTACTGTGGCACAGGGAATGACAAGAGCAGTGATGAAATGGCAGACAACTCGTGTCATCTATAATGAAACCTTTTTAAAAGGATCCTTGTTCTGGTGAGAGAGATGAGGCAATACTACGGGTTTAAATTCCAATTTCCATACAATCTATGAGAGGACTGTCTTCATATTTGATGACGGAAATGAAATTCTTTAGTTTGGAAATGTGTGAAACAGCAATGAGTGCCATAGATAAAGAAATTAATAAAACTAATGCATTCTGATGGTTTTACAGAGCCATGGACAACTTCTTAATTGAAATGCACTCTGTACTTCAGTGACTTCACAAAAGAGCTGTGAGACCTGACTTCACCCCGGTTCCCTCCTTCCACAGTCTTGCTCAGTATTTCCCAAGCAATTTTTTTCAGGGACCTGTCAAGTCAAATTCACATTATGTTTTCTGTCAGCTATTACTTCAAAGGAAACTTTGATGGAGTGTTTTTTAACAAGGCATAGCGCCCTCAGAACAGTGACTAGGCAGCTGATTTCACATAAGCTCTGAGGGATCAGCATCTGCTTATTTTATTATTTAGGCCCACTGTATTCATCAGAGGGCTGAGGTGGCTCATTTGGCTAATAAAGCTCTAATGCTTGCAATGGATTCCAGTCTAACTTTGTGGAGGTACATTATAACTTCTTTACTGGTAATATGAGTCCAGATGTCAATAGTAACAACTATAAAATGCAATGATCTCCATTTGTTTAAATGCAATAGAACTGATTTGTCATGTACATCTCAAAAGATCTAGTATGATCAACATTTTCTTTTAGCCTGTTAAAGCCCAGTATGTATCCTAGATCATTCACATGGGGCCTTACATTAGTTCAGGCCTGGAAAAGGGGCAGCATATGCTTTGGTTTCAGCTGATGCTTCACATTAACTGGCTTATTCATCAGCTGCTTGGCTACCAGCTAACGCTTAATCATGTTCAAGTAAGTTAAGAGCATGGCTATTATAACCTGACACTTATTACTTGTACTGTATGGTTACGTTACACCTTACGTCCTATGAGTATTTGCTTTGTTTTCTATTTCTTTCAATCGGAGCCCGTATGACAGATGAACTCAAGCATACATTTTCTGTTTTTCTGCTGGCAATCTCAAGCCAGCTCTCTGTGGTGTGGCTTCTTGTAGACACTTGTGGTCTCACGTGGTATGAAGTCTGGAGCTGATCCACAGACAGTGAATGGGAGACTGATTTTGCTGACCTACAATTTTTTTTTTCCTTTTTATACCCAAATGAGCTTTATTCTATTATAGTGTTCTCAGTTGTGAAACAGAAAATGTACCCATATACTCAGAACAATTCCCTGTGTGCTCTCAGCATCATGTAGAACATCATTTACCATTCAGTGTCTACGGAGCAGTCCCAGACACTATACCTTTACGCTTATTTAATTTAGCACTCTAGTTTTTGGATTTGGAATCAAGTTGCTCATGTTTACTAATATGTTTGGAATGTCTTGAACCTGATGAATAACATGTACAAGTTTTGAAAATTGGTGTAGTTCCCCTTTCAGTTTGCTAAAATATGACTAATCCAAAGGTGGAAACAACGTGTGTGGGTGAGGTACCTTACCAGATTACACACTAATATAATCACTGCATTTATTAGGTCTTAAACCCCTTTACAATAAGAACTACTCAAAAAGTGAAATCTACTAAGTGGTAACTTTTTTCCTCCCTGCATAACTTACGGCACTGCATTTTCAATTTCTTCACCTCCTCATATGCTTTATAGGTTACATGAACAGAAGCTCATCAAATCAGCACCTAGAGGTTAAAAGTAATTTTGATTTTAAGTATCGTTAGCTTAACAGATGGAGGGAAAGGGAACTGTGGAGGGAGCAAAGTTTTGAAGATGTTTCTAGTGCCACAGTATATTAATGATAGAGTTAACAAAGTTAATGCTTGCTACCATTGCTATTTTAGCTAGTGAGATAAATCAGCTACTGCAGCATGCATTTATTCATGTTAGGGAGAGGCCTCAAAAAGGGACCAAATAGACGCACATACAGAGCAGGTCAAATCAAACTGACCTTCTAAGAAACTATGGTCAGCAGGCTTACATTTAGCAACAAGAAGACAGTCTAAACATGCAAACAAATCCAAATAACTAGGGCACAAGACACCAGGTAGTAAGTTATGCAGGCACACAGTGATAGGCCGATCTAGGTGGAAAAGTCTGGAAAGCTATAGCATAGAAGCAACACAGATGATCTGGCAAGGCACTATGGCTAGAAAGAGGGTATCTACAGTATGCTTAGAGAGCAAATCAGGAAATGAAGAGCAGGTGTGTAGGTGGGTGTGGTGATCAGGTGCCTGAGAAAGGCTGGAATCTTGCGGAGAACTGGGAAATAACAGGTTCTGGAGAATTCAAAGAAAATGCTGGGCCAAGAGAAAACAGACATGATGAAGACGAAAGATAATGTAAAGTAGACAGGGCAGGGGTTACATTTATTGATATCAGGGTTGATGCTGATCTTGGCAACCTAGAACAAAGTCAAACTTGCATATAAATGACTAAATGAGACTTTATTTGTGGTTACAAAAAAGATAAAATACCACTTGTCTTATCAATTGTTGATAGTTTTTGCAGCTTTTAGCCTGACTGTGACGGGCAGTATCAATAGTGACAAATTGCTATTTTGCAGACTAAGTATGAAGGGTCTACCACTTGTGTATCACCATCATACATTCAGATTCGGGGGGAGGGTCTAACAATCTGTAATAGTTTGTGCGATCTCGAAAACCATCTGGCCGTCGCATGACAACGATACGTCTCTAGGGCAGGGATACTCAACTTGATTTACCCAGGGGCCACTTTTGCGAAATAACAGGAGGCCAGGGGCCAGATGCAGCAGCCCCGCACAGGTCAGGTATGTGCAGAGGTGTTTCTAGGAATTAAGGACATTTGAGGCATACACCAGACCACTGATGGGGGGTTTGGGGGTTCCTCTGCTGTCATTTTTTTTTTTTTTTTTAACAAGCTCTATTTTATTGATTTTTTTTGTGCACTCTGGCACTGTATTATATTAAAAGTGCAAAAAAATCCCAGTGTAAATCAATGTATTTTTATTGTCAAATAGAAAACAGTTAGGGGCCACCAAACACCCTATCAGGGGCCAGATTTAGCCCGCAAGCCATGAGTTGAGTATCTCTGCTCTAGGGGCAACAACCAATATTTCAGGTGTAGCGAGCAGATATCCAGGCCAAGATTTTCTCTTCTGTGCACTGATAATTTTGGCTAGTTTCTATCAACAGATACCTTCATATGAATGCAGATACATTTTGAAAATGCTGATAAAAAGCTAAATCGGATTACAGCCAGTGCTCAAATGTGATATGTCAGCACTACCAGGACTACAAATGGAGACCAGAAAGCTTTGACTGCCAAAAGCTTCTCATTTCATACAGTTTCTCTATACATATGTAGATCTATATTAAGAGAAGTTACAGTTTGTAGAACTTCTCAACTTCATGACAAGAAATACATTTCTTTAAGTATTTCTGTAACACAAGGGAAATGTACGACTGCAGTTCACTACTGGACCTTCTCATTGTTTGGAGGCCAAGAACCCAAATCAGATAAAATTGGTTATAATCATCATGTTCATGTTTTGTAATATTAAAGAAATGGGACTGACAGTATACAATATGACATGACTTGACTTGACTTGACATGATATGCTTTATTTACCCCTTAGGGAATTTTGATATATACTGTTTTTAAATTGTTGTATGCATATTTAACTTGTAACAATTGTTTTAAAATGCATGTGCTAAAAGTGCTGGGAGATGACTGATCTAACGGATAACTGCTACCTTATGGAATAAAGACCTCTGGACCGGTGATACATTTGTTGTGGCACCAGTACAGAGTGGGGACACATGTTGAAAGAGTGCTCCCTGTTCTTGCTCCCTTGATAAACTCATATTGATTGTGTCACTCTGTGAGGGGTGGCCATTGTGACAAATGTATTACCTGTAATGCAAAGAAAACATGAGACATCGAACTTTCTAACACATCTGAGTCTTTAAATCACTGAAACTCAGTGCAATCAATGGATGTGTGGATGCGTGGTGCAGAGTGAGAAGAATTTGTATTGACGGGTCACTGCAGTGTAGCTTGCCAACTACAGATATCTCTAGATATTGACTGCTATAATAGGCTTCCGACATGGTGAGATACTGATAACTCTGGGCCATTTTCCAGCTGTCCATAGGATGATAATCATTAAGAATATGTGCCTGCCAGAATCTTTGTCTGTGGATTGTTATCACTTGAGATTTCCACAAATCTGGTCTATAATCCTGGGTAAATCATTGATAATCCTCTGTATAAAACCACTCCCCAAGTGAACAGTCCCCAAAATTTTATCTGATTAAAAACTTCTCCTGGTTGTGTTCTCTCTATCTTTTTTTTTTTCTTCCCGAGTCAGTGGATATGACAGATGGAATACTTTTAATGACTCAGCATGACTGACATAATGAGGAAATAATCCAGATTAACATGAAAGGCTTGACAGGCTTCGGTGGAGGGAGCGAACACAGGTGCTTTCTAAAGTTTAGCTTCTGGGTGATCTATTCACATAAAAGAATGGAATATTTGTGTTTGTTTCATTATTTGAATCATGCAGTCTCGTCGAAAATGTTATCCATAATGTGACAAATATGATGTGACGTTTCTGAGCTAAAGATAATTTGCTCTCACTTGGAATTTGATGTGTAATAGCATTTTACAACATGAAAAGGTTGGGAACCTCGCTATCGATTTCACTATGACTCAAACCCTCTAGGTTAGGAAAAATATGAACTTTTAAATCCTGTCTCTCATCCAAAGCATTCTGCATTATTTAGAGTTCAAAAGCTCTGTGGACTTGAAGCAGAAGCACCTTCAGATACAACATGAAATAAAAAAGCGACATAAAGAACCCAGGACTGTAGGTTCAATCGTGGCACACATCAACATCTTTTCAAACTGACAAGCTTCTGTATTGTTGCCTGCTGCAGGTCAAAGTGTTATGTTGCACAATTCAAAAGCCTTTGAATGACTGCTGTAGAGAACTGTGTTCAGACGTGTGCAGTAGCCAACACCAGTTGAGACCTTCACAGGTCTCAATTGTGGACATTCAACCTTTCAATCTCAGGTCAGACATTCACATTATAAAGCCTCTGAGCAACTGACAATATTCTCAAAGGGAAGATGGTGAAAGAGTATCTGCTTTCCAAAACTGAATAAGGTAGATACCTTGCAGGTTGTGGATGTTTTCCAATATTTTAGTAGGTGACTGTGAGTGACTGTACTGATCAGTGTGTCCTAGTTAATCTTGTTGGAATGTAACCGCCAGTGTGGCATTTACAGTATATATCTGCAACTGACGGGAAAGGGCATATTTCATCTCCAAACGATGCACAGGACACTAGATAATGACCATCCACACTAGCAAAAGGGTCTTTGAAGGCAAAGCAATCACCATTTATCTTAGACCATTTAATAACCGGACAGTGAGTGAGAGTACTGTCTGCACTGCTATAGAAGAAGCTAGCAGCACAAAGCCTGCTCTGGAAAACCCCTTGAACCACCATGCCTTTTAATCCTGTTTCTTAATGGAGATAAATTCCTGCAGTGCTTTTGAGGCTTAAGGGAATCAGTACTGTGCCATTGCCAAACAGCAACAAATCCCTGCGAGAGCACTTGGATAAGCAATGCACTTTTGAAATTTGTCTGAAAGGCAGATTGGTGAAGAACTACAATGACAGAGGACTGGTAATGCAAGGTAACTCAGTGTCTAGGAAAATATTGATCATTCCTCAAAGGCTTCTGATCAAGACATTACAAAAGCTCTTCATCCATTTAACTGTGTTCTGGGAACTACCACCTGAAATGAATAAATGACATTTTCTGTTCTTGATCTGGTTTAATCATTTTTTCAAGAAAGTCTTTCACTTACTGTGAAGCCACTTTAGAAATAATGGTAGTAATAATAAATGTTACAGCATGTATTATATGAAGATGATGATCAACCCGATGGCCAAAAAAGATGTTGGCACTGTACGTTGTTGCAAACCAAATACGTTACATTAGAAAGTTATTGTGTAGCTGACATATTTTATATTTTACATTTCAACAAAGCTGTGGTTAATGTGTGGTTAGGTTTAGGCACAACAACCACTTTGTTATAGTTGGGAAAAGATCATGGTTCTGTTTTTTCTGTGGCACAATCACAGCTGGACAAGTCATGGATGTCTTGGTAAAAAATTGTTTTTGTGGCACTAGCCCAGCAGGAAACACAGTGATATCTCGCTGAAAACAAAACCACTTTTTGTAGCACTATCTCAGCAGAAAATACAGCACTATCTTGCTAAGCAGCCCTATTTAGTGGCACTATCCTGTTCTATCCGTTATGTTGTTTGTTGGTCTCAAACAGTGGTCTGCAGTGTCCACCATCCCCTTAACCTCCCAATGACAACGTCAGCTCATATTCTATGTCATTTTAGAAATGCTGATATGATACCAATGAAATGTACAACTTTAATGTACTTGTGGTTTGCAGTAATCTATAATGCCAACATTTTCCTCTAGTGACTTGGCTGTGATGATGGATAGTCTGCAATGTTTTTTTAATGGCAAGTAAATGAAAAAAGATATTTCAATATAATTTATTTTCCGACATATTCAACTTTTATTGTAACATTAAAACATGTAGGTTATATTAAAATCCTTTTAACGACTTCATGTTGACATGTCTCTGGCTTGTCTATAATATGTGCAGTGAAAAGGTCATATCAAAAGTAGCTTAAGGGTTTCAACCGTGTAGCACTGCCTTATTATGTTTCTATGTCTGTGCCTGGGAGAATTCAGCTGTTTATGTTGTTTTATTTCATTTAGACATTGGCCTCAGCAGAAAATATCTTATTTGTTGAAAGGCCTACAGCAACTTATGTTTACGTGGACCTGACAAGAACCGCGTTTGGCTGTGCGAATAATGACTGTTGACTCTCAGAGGCGGAAAAGGGAAGACAGGGCAATAGCATGGCGTTATTAAGGCCTAAGTATGCTTCAAGCAAACTTGGCCCCAACTTGTCTTCCAACCACGTCTAAAGGCATAAAGCAAAAGTTCTAATGCTTGTTCTAAAAAGTGAAAAGCCCATGAGAGCTTTCTCCTCCTGCTTCCCTGATCGCTCTCCAAGAATTCTGCACCTTTTTACGTGCCTTTGTAGTTTCAACATCATGAATCGTACAAATGGGGATAATAGCATGCACCTTCAGACAGTCCCTTTGAAGTGATGGAAGAACATGTGTGAGAAATGGGGAAAAAACAGCTTGAGAGGGTTCAGATCTTGGCTACTTTCACCCATCCACACATCTGACTAATCATTGTGTAAAGTGTGGGTGGTTGTTCATTTGTCTGTTTTAGAAAGTTACAAACTATTTGCCATCGGAAAGGAGGTTTCAGATGCTGTCAGATGATCTGACAAGCACATACAGAGGCCTTTACACTTCTGCCAAACCTCTTAAGTTGGGGGTATGTCCCCAACAAAACATAGCAACGAGATCTCTTTGTAAAAAGTGTCATCCAATCATATTGGAAGGCAACAGTGTTAAGCTTTACCAGAATTGCCACAGTTGATAGGAGGATGAAAAGCCAGCCGTCAAAGAATGTAGGAAGCCCCTATAATATTGTTTAAATACAGGGATAATACTGCACACATTTGATCAGTGTTTCCTGAAAGGGATTTGTAGTGTCGCATTTGGTTGTACAGATGGCATGTCGTGTAAAGAATGAAAAAAGGAAGTCCAAGAGGGAAGTTCAAACCCAGTATACTCTCCCACCTGGTAAATGTGACGCAAGTGTTTGCCAGCCTGTTGGCTTGGACAGGTGTGGGAGGAGGAAGAGGTTTCAGACGCTGTTCAAACATCAAGCAGTGCTTGCCTTTAGATAGGAGTTGGGGGTGGATGGTCAAAGTATATGGCTGAGACAATGTTAAGACTGCGGGCAAATCAGATTTGTTTCTCAAATCAGATCTTTAATACAGACTTTCCACATATAACACACTACTGTTGATGTAATGATTAGATCAGATTTGTGTGTCCAGACATCATCAACCTTTCAGTATAGTAACAATGTAGGAGTCGGTGACTATGAAGCTACTCTGGTAATGGTTTTTAACTGCAGAAACTTGAGAAATGGAGGTCAGTCATTTTGCCCTCCAAACAATCGTGCAGTCAAGTTATGGTGCAGGACTGTGTCAGCATCTGTCCATAGACTGTTGTCCTCTTCTCCATGTTGACCTTCTGCTTAGCACATCTATCACCCTGGTTTTGACACTGTCATTGTGTGGCACATTGTAAGTGATGCAAAAGATGGTTTGCAATCCAATTTGAGCGGTCAGAGCGTCAAGACTGAGACACATATTTAGAAATCCGATTGGAATAGCATTTCAAACTAGCTCCAAATGTGCTTTGGATCCAGTTTTCAAAATTCACCTTTCATATGTAAATTTGTAAATTAAATTTAGATTCTGTCTAGATATGCCAAAAAACTTTGGGATTTGGGCTGCTAGTCTGTACAAGACTGCTGTTTCGATCCCATTTCCTATCAACGGTTAACATGGGTGTCAACCATGAAGTGGAACGGACCCGAAGGTGGCTACGGAGCCCCATGGCTGCTCCTCTGGCCCCTCCATCAGCCACTAAATCGACATCCCAGCTCGCCAAAAATGCCACTACAGCGCCGATCTTCAGTGACAGTTTCGGCTTCTGGTCTATTTCCTTTTCTTTCTCTTTATTTGCTTGTATCCCAAAAAAGGAACTGTGGGGAAATGATACTGAATTCCAGGTCCCGGAACCAGTACCAGTATCGCTTCAAATGTGATCAGTACCCACCCCTACTCATATCAATCATGTTTGTAACTGTCATTTGAAATGTTGTGGGGTGGAACTGACGAACAATGTCAAACTGCTGATAGGACATCAGACCCAAAACTGCTCATATTGCTTGTTTTGGATGGCAACAACAAATGACATATTTAGTCATGCAGTTTGGATGACTTTTATGTAGCAAGATGCAAAGATTCACCATCACAAACACATTCAATATGTTATTAGAGGCAGGACACATCACTATGGCCTGTTCGTTTCATGGTATCAAAGGCACACACACACACACGCACGCACGCACGCACGCACGCACACACGCACACACACACACACACACACACACACACACACACACAAAACTGTATTTTGCTCTACAGTACATTACATTATTTTTCCTTTGCAATGCTTATGTAACCATGAACAGTATATCAAGGCCATGTACAACTTCAAGCTATAATGAAACAGCCTGTTATAGGTCTATGCAAGCATTAAAAAGCTTATTGACTGATATATCAAATAAAGAACTGGAATGATATATTTGCCAGAAGGTTTTTCTGCTGTGCAGACAGAGAAGCCCACAGGAGCATTTGTGTCAAGTTCACAGAGAAACTTATCTATTCTGAAGAGGTCTGTTAGAGAAATCACATTTTGTAGCCTAAAACATTATTCCAACATTTCCACTTTCCTTTCATGTTTCCTAATAGAGAAGGTTGTCTTCAGAGAGTTTTTCACAGGCCAGTGTGATGAGATAAGCAGTGCGTGTCAAAGGTCAGCCTATCCCAGAGTGCTTAGCTCCTCACTCTGGTCTCCTGTGGATGTTATGGTGAGTAAGCTGAGTGCAGAAAAGCTTGGACATTTAGTAACCTCTCTCACCTCCTTCACAGCAAAGTGCAAAACGCACAACAGGGAGGGTGCTTGAGGCCAAATGGACAAGCTGCAACTGAAGACCCTTCTTAAAAAGAAAGATCATATTCCATGACCCAAGGTCTTTTCATTTACTGAACGCTGGAGCTTATGGTGTAACATCAGTGTCACTAAATCTGACACTTTTCATCTCAAACTTTAATGATCAAAATTCTGTGTTGAAACTGTAGAATAAGTCTACCCTCAAAGTATTTCAAAAAGTGATTTATGAGTCAGTTATTGATCTTTATGGACTTAAAGAATGTGAGATTTTCCATTTCAGAGAAGGTTCCCTCGGTAAATTAGTGGTGAGAAAAACTTTCTTTGCTAACTTAAAAAGAACCTTGTTACTGTGTGCAGAATCGCTAACAAAAAGACAGTACATATTACTTTGAAAAAGACAAGCATTATTTATACTGTGTGGAAAGTGAATGCTGAAGTTGGAGTTTAAGTCTGAAGTTCCATGAACTAATGAGATGGTGTAACTTCTGCTTTTTTTTCAGACACTCTTTGGTCTATGGGGAACCAGACTTTTCAACAGGATTATCTGAGGTTACAAAGTCAAAGTCGAATACAGGTCAGGGATTGCTACAGCAATGGTGTGCACTGACAAACAAGTGAGTAAAGGACTCTCACAACTCCAAAATTGGCAATTTGGCAATCACTGTTAATATGCTTCTTTTTTTTTTTTTTTTTTTTTTTTAATAATTTGAATGTTTAAATGCCTCATGATTTTACAGGTCACTAAATGATTGAAGACATTTGAGTAGACCTCCACACTGCAGAAATTTTCCATCAGTTTATCACAGTTCATTTATAATTTTGAGACTACATTTTACCACTGAAAAAAAAAAAAGAAAAATACTACAATGTCAAGTTCTGCAGAACCTTTGGGTGAATGTCATTTCAAATCTTGACATAAATGTATACACATGATGATGAAATTTCAAAATAATGGTTGTATAATCAAACATTTGGAAAACTAGGCCATGTAAACTGCTGTATTATCAATGTGCTAACCCTACTCAAAATCATACTTTGTTTCCTTGATATCAATCAATCAATAGTATTTACGTCTTTACAACAAAGAACACTGTGCTTTACAGCCTTTTCCCTGATTGATGTTCAAGTCTAGCATCTTTTTAAAAAAATACTGACTACATATAGAAACAGAAATTAAACAGTTCTCTTTTTTTTTTTTTTTTTTTCCCCCTTCAACGCAGGTCAACATGCTTTTTCAGGCCAGAAAATAAGCCTGATTTACAGTAGGGAACTCGACACTTTTGATGACTGTTGCTCGACATAAATACAGTAACATAACAAATAACATTTTTGACAGAAAAGGAGTCTTACTTGACACTTTTCTTACAGGTTGCAAGCCAGACAAATTTTGATGTGTCTATGAAAATGCCATATTTTCACAATTACAAAACACACATAATTTGATTGGGTATCAAATTGTGCGCATCGGATAAAGTGCGAGTTATGGCACTCGAGGATTACAGCATCTGGCACACAGACACAACACCACTTTATCCTGTTAAAACAATACTCATAACTTGGAACCTTTTTATAAGAAAAACCCTTCTTGTTCTTTTGAGCTGAGGACCCTTATGGACCAAAGGAGTATGAATAACTTACAGGGTAATCAAGGAATGGACACATGATTTGAGGTAGCCAACAAAACAGTTCTATACTTCCAAAGAACTTGTATAAAAAAAAAAAGAAAAAATGAACTGCTTAGCAACCACACCAGGCCTCTAATTCAAACAGGCCTTTATTTGTCAAATGTGTAGCCACATAAGGCTAGTAAAAGGGACAAGGCATTTAATCAAGACTAAAAGCTTTTTCTAAAAGACAAATTGAAAAAGTCATGCAGCTCTTCAATTTCTGGCAACCAACACTCATCAAAAGTTTCCAACCCCTGCCTGTAAATCAGGCTTTATGCTTGCACGTCTTCCCCCTCAGGCTGCAAGTAACCTCCAGCAATGAGATAGGGCAGGGAGGGTTTTCAAAGTCTGACGTGTTGCCCCAACCAACACAATTGCGCCCATCTTCAGGGGTTAAAAGTAGCTAAGTACAGTCACTCAAGTACTGTACTTAAGTATAATTTTAGGCACTTGTACTTCAGTTGAGTATTTCCACTTTATACTACTCTATACTTCTACTCCATTGCATCTCAGAGGGAAACCTTATACTTTTTACTGCACTACATTTATCAACTTTAGTTAATTGTTACTTTGCAGATACTGATTATTTCAAAATTATAAACCATTGCACAATGATGTATTATCATGTTTTAAGCAAGTAATGAAAATTAGCTTCTTCTTTACCTGCTGCAACATTGAAGAGACGGACACGTTCCCCTTCAACTCTCCCAGTTCCCAACCTCACAGTTCGAAAATTTCTAAGACAGAGCAACCTCAATGTTGCCTGAGAGACAATCACTGAGGTAAAAAAAAAAAAAAAGGCAAAAATCACTCCTAGATAATGCCGCTAAAACCTAATTGCTGTGAGTGAATGGTAATGATTGAAGGTGACGCAGATATGCATACTGACATCTACCACACCTCTTCCTACTTATCTAGATTTTATCAGCTGGGCATCCAAGGGAGACTGTTGATAGGGATTTTATGAAAGAAATCAAACTGAAACTGTAAATGTGAGCACAACAAAAACAGGATTTTGCAAAGTGAGGGGGACATTTTCCTGCCATCTCTGGTGAGAATTACGCCCTTGGTAGTACATATAAATAACTGCCAAGGTTAATGTCTTGAATACTGTAAAGGTAACAATATCATGAATACATAATAGAATTACTATGTGTTCCTAGATTTATGTCTGTAACTGAACCATTCTACCCTCACAGTTACCCTACAGCACTGCATGTAGATGGCATGTAAACAACAGTGTTTCTCTTTTACAGTGTACTAACATGTTTTATTAAATGAAAACTACTTTGCTAATATCATAAAAAATACTTGCAAAACACATTTTATTCAGCAATTTCCCAATAAGTATGAACCCCTAGAGTACTTGATCTTCAGCAGACACTTTTCTCTCGGAGTCTAAACACACACTCACATAAATCCAATGACCCGAGGAGAGAAAACATCAGTAGTGACAATCTAATGTGCTCCTATTCCTCTTTAGGGCTGAGGTCTAGCTATATCACTGCCAGGTATTGACTCCACTCAACACTGCTTAGTGTCCCAAAATGTGATCCTGGTCAAGATTGGTTTTTGCTGCCTAAGGGGAAGTACGCCAATACAAAGTGGCAAGAAGAAGTGCTTTAGCCTGCAGCATACAGTATGGTGCTGTCCAGAATTATTATTAAAAAAGCTCCTGCTGTAGTGCTGTATATCATGTGCACTTAGATTGTGTAATTTTGTGTGCAACCTGTCCTAGCATTGTGCTGATGGTCTGTGTGGGCTTGGATGAAAAGTGACATGATCTAGTTTGAACTGGTATTGCTGAGTGTGACACGTGGTAGGAAAAAAACACTAATCATTTGGTTAATGACTCATTGTTTTTGTGGTCTACTAATTATTTTTTTACAGAAATTACCAAGAAAATCTGAGTGGTTCTGAGTAGAATTGTGTGACACTATATGTTGTAATTTGTAGTCATAAGCAGATAACTGTCCCAACAGTTATTGAGACAGAAGGACATTAGAAAGATAATACACTCTTATGATATTAGCCACATGTTCAGGGTGTTTCTGTCTAAAGCCAGTTTGGTCAGCCAGCTGGTTACCCCAGTTGGCTACAACTGCTTCAGTCAGGCTAAAAGAACAAGCGTCTTAAATCACTCATTTAAAATCTGAGTTTATTTTGAAAGCCGTAGAAGACAAGAAACACTTGTTAAAAAAAAAATACAAGAATTTTCCTTTAAAGCAATAGTGTGGCATTTTGTGAAACACACTTATTTGTTTTCTTGCAGACACTGAGACAAGAAGATTGATACCACTCTCAGGTTGGTACGGTATACATGAAACCACTGCCAGCAGCTAGTTAGCTTATAGGTAAGCACAAAGACTGGAAACACTGGAAACATGCTAACTTCCTAGAGCCTTGTTGTCACAGGCAGGTTGCCGGGAAACTGGCCAAGACTCCAAACTGAAATCTCTACTATGCTCCTCATGGCCAATCTACACTGAAAGCATTTTAGAGGCGTTTCTGTCTATAAATAGACAGGCTGTGATTTAATTAAATCTATCAATCCACACTGAATCTGTAACCTTGTGCATTTTTTTACACCTCAAGTCTGTATTTACCTTTATCTCACATTAAGTAAAGCTTACTCTGCAGACAGCTGTTTAAATCACATAATTATCCTGTGGTATGTGTGCTTTAAACTTATGAACCATATCTACATTGATTGATCGAGGCTCCCAGGCAGATTCTCCTCACTTGCTGTGTGAGTGGGGAAATAAAATCAATGAATCAATACATAAACACACAATTAATTTCTTCCCATGGAGCTGACATGAGAACTACTGAACTACTTATGGTTCGGTACATTTCTGCTGTCAGTTTGGTGAAGGCAGGTTAGCCGCTAGCTGCTGTCCAGTCAGCTCCCCGGGAGCTGCTGCTAACATTTACGGAAGAGGCCGTCAGTGTGGATTGGATGACAAGTCGTTTACACCACGCTCATGTCTCGCTTACGAATCAGTCCCAGTGGGGATTCCCAGTAAGTGTATATTCTTAATATTAATGGTCTCCAATGAAATCCACACAAATTATAAGAATGGTAATTTTTCATTTTCTCACCTCCTGATATCAGACTACAGTGAAACAAAAGTAAGGATAAAATCCACAAGAAACCTGAAATTTGAACAGGACCTTCTTTGAGGCAAATATGTGAAGAAATTGTTTTTTACTTTACTGTTTTTACACACGTGTTTCTTTTTGAGTACTTATTCCGAACAATAACACTGAAACTGCAAACTTGAAACTTAAAGGCGCTGTATGTAAGAATGTGGCCTAAACAGTTACTGCACTCAAATTCAAAATACTGCCACGAGTCGTGTCCACCCCCCCCTCCCCTACAGATTTGAGTTTCTGGACAGCGGCACGCTGGAGACTGATTTGTTTGCCCACAGGCGGCTGCCGTGGCAGGGCCGCGTCGCCGCGTCCTTGATCTTCGGTTTTCCAGCGGACCATTTGAGCAAGTCCGGCTTTTCTGCTGCTAACGCTGCTGCCAGGATACAGCTGAGGAGACTGCTAATGCTATGTACTGGGACACTGCTAACGCTGCTGCCAGGATACAGCTGAGGAGACTGCTAATGCTATGTACTGGGACACTGCTAACGCTGCTGCCGGGATACAGCTGAGGAGGAGGAGCCGGCTGCTAATGCTATGTACTGGGACACTGCTAACGCTGCTGCCAGGATACAGCTGAGGAGACTGCTAATGCTATGTACTGGGACACTGCTAACGCTGCTGCCGGGATACAGCTGAGGAGACTGCTAATGCTATGTACTGGGACACTGCTAACGCTGCTGCCGGGATACAGCTGAGGAGACTGCTAATGCTATGTACTGGGACACTGCTAACGCTGCTGCCGGGATACAGCTGAGGAGACTGCTAATGCTATGTACTGGGACACTGCTAACGCTGCTGCCGGGATACAGCTGAGGAGGAGCCGGCTGCTAATGCTATGTACTGGGACACTGCTAACGCTGCTGCCAGGATACAGCTGAGGAGACTGCTAATGCTATGTACTGGGACACTGCTAACGCTGCTGCCAGGATACAGCTGAGGAGACTGCTAATGCTATGTACTGGGACACTGCTAACACTGCTGCCGGGATACAGCTGAGGAGACTTCTAATGCTATGTACTGGGACACTGCTAACGCTGCTGCCAGGATACAGCTGAGGAGACTGCTAATGCTATGTACTGGGACACTGCTAACGCTGCTGCCGGGATACAGCTGAGGAGGAGCCGGCTGCTAATGCTATGTACCGGGACACTGCTAATGCTGCTTGCCGTGCTGCTGTAGCTCAGTCGTAACTGTAACTGATGCTGAGACTCTACTGACTGCGTGACTGGTAGACGGCGGTGGGTGGCGCAACAGGCCAAAACACAAATTCAAAACATAAACATCATTTGCGGACTGTAAAAATGTTTTTTAAATGCAAATATTCTGGCTGTACTATTGTTGTCAGTGAGATCAGTATGTTATATGAACATTATTCCTTAGTCTCCGTGACATATTAGGATGATTTTATGACTATTTGCTTTAGATTTCTTACATATAGCTCCTTTAAATATTCTGATCTGAAGGCCCCTTTTAGCCAGTCGGTGAAGGGTTTTTTTTCCATTACTTTAACAAGCAAGTCAAGTCAAGTCATTTTGTTCATATAGCACATTTCATACGACAAGCGTAAACTCAATGTCCTTAAGAAACATCATACATAACAAACAAAATATCATATAAGATAATGCATATATAAAAAACAATCAGGGCTTGATAAAAACAAAAAAATGAGAGGGTGTTATCATTATCATTATTCTTAAAAAAGGGGAGATAACAACAATAATACTAATTCCTAAAACAATATTAACAATAATACGTTTTTAGTTTGCTTTTAAAAGAGAACACTGTTGTAGCAAATCATCTGCTTTGACTTTTTAAACCTAAAATCAGCCCTGGAATATAATTATGTACATTTACTCAACTACTGTATTTTTGAGGTACAATTTTGAGGTACTTATATTTTGCTTTTTTTGCTTTTTTTACTTCTACTCAACTACATTTAAGAGGGAAATATAATTTTTACTGCACTACATTAACTTGACATATACAGTTATTAGTTACTTTTTACATTATGCAGGTACCGTACTTCTTATAGACGCAGTCTATGTACAGTGTATCTAATATGATCTCCACATTGAAGAACTACATCATTAAAATGATTTCACATTTGTTAGTGATAAAAACTGATAATGTAATATACAGTACAGGCCAAAAGTTTGGACACACCTTCTCATTCAATGCGTTTTCTTTATTTTCATGACTATTTACATTGTAGATTCTCACTGAAGGCATCAAAACTATGAATGAACACATGTGGAGTTATGTACTTAACAAAAAAAGGTGAAATAACTGAAAACATGTTTTATATTCTAGTTTCTTCAAAATAGCCACCCTTTGCTCTGATTACTGCTTTACACAGTCTTGGCATTCTCTCGATGAGCTTCAAGAGGTAGTCACCTGAAATGGCTTTCCAACAGTCTTGAAGGAGTTCCCAGAGGTGTTTAGCACTTGTTGGTCCCTTTGCCTTCACTCTGCGGTCCAGCTCACCCCAAACCATCTGGATTGGGTTCAGGTCCGGTGACTGTGGAGGACAGGTCATCTGCCGCAGCACTCCATCACTCTCCTTCTTGGTCAAATAGCCCTTACACAGCCTGGAGGTGTGTTTGGGGTCATTGTTCTGTTGAAAAATAAATGATCGTACAACTAAACGCTAACCGGATGGGATGGCATGTCGCTGCAGGATGCTGTGGTAGCCATGCTGGTTCAGTGTGCCTTCAATTTTGAATAAATCCCCAACAGTGTCACCAGCAAAACACCCCCACACCATCACACCTCCTCCTCCATGCTTCACAGTGGGAACCAGGCATGTGGAATCCATCCGTTCACCTTTTCTGCGTCTCACAAAGACACGGCGGTTGGAACCAAAGATCTCAAATTTGGACTCATCAGACCAAAGCACAGATTTCCACTGGTCTAATGTCCATTCCTTGTGTTTCTTGGCCCAAACAAATCTTTTCTGCTTGTTGCCTCTCCTTAGCAATGGTTTCCTAGCAGCTATTTGACCATGAAGGCCTGATTGGCGCAGTCTCCTCTTAACAGTTGTTCTAGAGATGGGTCTGCTGCTAGAACTCTGTGTGGCATTCATCTGGTCTCTGATCTGAGCTGCTGTTAACTTGCCATTTCTGAGGCTGGTGACTCAGATGAACTTATCCTCAGAAGCAGAGGTGACTCTTGGTCTTCCTTTCCTGGGTCGGTCCTCATGTGTGCCAGTTTTGTTGTAGCGCTTGATGGTTTTTGCGACTCCACTTGGGGACACATTTAAAGTTTTTGCAATTTTCCGGACTGACTGACCTTCATTTCTTAAAGTAATGACGGCCACTTGTTTTTCTTTAGTTAGCTGATTGGTTCTTGCCATAATATGAATTTTAACACTTGTCCAATAGGGCTGTCGGCTGTGTATTAACCTGACTTCTGCACAACACAACTGATGGTCCCAACCCCATTGAGAAAGCAAGAAATTCCACTAATTAACCCTGATAAGGCACACCTGTGAAGTGGAAACCATTTCAGGTGACTACCTCTTGAAGCTCATGGAGAGAATGCCAAGAGTGTGCAAAGCAGTAATCAGAGCAAAGGGTGGCTATTTTGAAGAAACTAGAATATAAAACATGTTTTCAGTTATTTCACCTTTTTTTGTTAAGTACATAACTCCACATGTGTTCATTCATAGTTTTGATGCCTTCAGTGAGAATCTACAATGTAAATAGTCATGAAAATAAAGAAAACGCATTGAATGAGAAGGTGTGTCCAAACTTTTGGCGTGTACTGTATAAATATATAAAAGCAGCCACTCTGCATAATGAGTGCTTTTACCTTTGATACTTTTAATACATTTTACTGATAATACTAATGCATTTTTACCCATGTAACATTTTGAATGCAGTTCTTTTGTGATGAAGTACTTTTAGACCCTGGTATTCACAGCACTTTACTGCCCTCTGCAATTCTGTTAATACGGAACTGAGTGAATATCCTGTCCAATCCATCAGGAAGAAAACAAGATGTAATTTACTGAACTTGGAACATTCAAATCAATCCCAAGGTTGCACATGGTTTTTGTCGCTACAACAGCCTTAATCACGCAGTTGCATTCTTTACCTTGTACACAAAACCCTTTCTTTCTCCACAGTGTAGTTCTACAAAGCACACATAGTAAGCAAACAGTTACAAAATGCCCTGAACAGCACCAATGATCCACATTTCCTGTGTGCGGCAGGTTTATATATCAAGCCCCACAAACACTGTACGAGCTGTTTGGATGGCGCCCAGCTATCTCATCATTCCATCCTGGTAGCAATCTGCTCTGTCAACAACATCCTTGTTTTCCACCATTTTGCAGAGGAGAAAAGTGACAAGACGAAGCTAATTAATCTCACAATCATCCTGTGATTATTATGCTCTCACTTCCACAGGCGCCACTCGCTGCCTCTCCCCAGGAGTGCAATATATCAGCAAGACGGAGCGGGTCGGTCAGCACGGACCGCCAGCATCAGTCGACTCACACACAAGGAAAGATATTAAACATAGACAGGACAGCTACTGGCAGCGCGGACTCAGACAAGGTGTTAATTGATTAGGGTGGAATCAGAGCGCTGGGGCCCAGCCAGTTTACCACCCTGATTAGACGGATGAGAGGCTCATTTATAAGCTCCACAGTCACAAGATAATTACTAAAACACACAGTAATATATGCAGCGGCAGCTGGGAGCGGCGCCTTGCGGTGATGGACAGGATGAGGAGGTGTGTATGTGTGGGTGAAGATCAATGACTTGCGATGATGCTAAGAGGTGGTTGTTAGACAAACAGCATAACCACATGTCTCATTCAAACAGAATACCAATCAATTTAGGAACTGTGATAAGCTATTCTTAAAAGGACAAGAAATCAAAAGTAATTAAATCAGCAAATATTCAACCAGTGTGTCCATCTTTCTGAATTAGGCTGTAGCCACATAATCTGCATCCCAGTTGAAAACTCCTTAAACACACCTGCTTCTCCCAATCTACATCTCCTTTGTGATTGATAATTGTGTACATCCGGGGCTAGATTTACATAAATAAAAGTGCAGGGCACATTTGTGCTGCCAATTTCATTCAATTTGTGCTCTCTATCTGGCTGTAATTACTGTCTGATTTACTAAGGCAGCAGCAGCTGCGCCTGGGAATGACTTCTAGGTAGATTCAGCAAATGAAGGAGAGCTCAGAAGAATGCAGTCCAGGGCTTGGATGAGATCACAAGGCTAAGAAAATATGGCTTGTAGAACTACTAAGGAAGTAATATGATTTCATTTATTCAGGCCTCAGTTCAACTTCACCTGGGAAATACTGTCTATTGCTCAGGAAATTGCAATACAGCCATAAACTATTGATATCATTAATGGCCTAACCAGAAAATAAAATGACCAACAAAAACAGAAAATGAAAAAGAAATGGAATGACATAATAAGATGCAAAAAAGAAAACAAACAGAGAGAGGGCTGAACAAGGAAAAGCAGGTAAAGGCGGCCAAATGCAACTAATGTCTTATCAAAAGAATGCAATTACTGGCCTGTTCATGCAGATTGTAAACATGATGTATAATGAGCAGTTGAGCAAAAAAAACACAACTTCCTATCCCCTCTGTTTGCTGTTATTCCTGCTCCACTTACAATATTCAGTTTTGCTTTTTTGTTGGTTTGTTTAAATATCTTTCTTTCGATGTCCCTATTTGCAATATAGTCCCTTACTGCTAGTGCTGTAAAATAAGATTATTTTTGTGAATAATCTGAAATATCTAACATATCCAACATTTCCTGACAAATGAACCATACTGGCTAAAGACGGATAAGGACAGTGATGGAGGTTTTGGAGGAAAGTTTCTCTTTAAAAGTTGCCCAACAGATCTTTATGGGAAAAAAAAGAAAAGAAAACTATCCGCAATGTTTGCAAAGCTGAATTTAACTACCACAGAATTAATTCATCTTTGACATATTACTGAAAAGCAAAACACTCTTCAGAAACTACGGCACTTAGCTAATCTTCAGTAAAGCAGTGTGATTTTCTTGGGCAAGTATTGAAACCTGTAAGTGAGATGGTAACTAATGCTTGGGCTAAATTAATAGCTAAAAACTGCCATCTAATTAACACAGAGGAAGATGACTGGCTGAGAGAAATCATTTGAATTGTACTAGGAGACACCTCTTAAAATATACCCTCGAGAGGAACCCTCATGTCAAGAATACACTCATTGTATGAAGGTAAGAGGCCATGGAGGATGAACATGCTTGAGCAAGCAAAGGGCATTGTTTTCACAGGGGATCATTGGACTTCTGTGAGTAATGACTACTTGGGCGTCACAGGGCATTTCACCGAGAAAGAATGGAATCTGGAATTATTTGCACTGACAGTCAGTAAAACAGGGAAGAATCTGTGTTCAAATTAAGGTGATTTCATTCAACGATGGTATCTTAATTTAAATCTTCTTCCTTTATGCTAATCAATTCCTTGATTTCATATTAAAATATCCATTATTTCAAGCTTCAGTCTTATAAAGAAACTAGAATCGCAGCTTCAGGGTTGTATGTCTCTACGAACCAGTCAAGTTGCAGTTACAGGTTCTATCCATGTCCGTCCAGACTCATATGTAGTCATGACAATTCAAGATGGCTGTCGGTGCTAGAGCTACCTGAAACGCGCTGCAAACAATTCACAGATTTTGAAAGAATATTGAAACAAAGGAGCGTGTGATTGAGTTAAAGCCTTTTTTAACTTTGGAAGAAAGGGAAACAAAAAATGTCAATGCCGACAAGCACAAAAGAAAGACAGAGACAAGCTGGACTCTGAGCAAACAATCCACATGAGGAAAATCAACCTGAAGGTATGGAATACCTTACAGAAAATAACAGAACTCAGCATGGAAACTGCCGGGAACTTTGGAGCATTGAAGAAGGAAATACATGAATTAAGAGAGGGCATTAGCAAACTGAAAATAAGAATGGATGCAGCAGAAATAAGAAGTGGGGAAAATGAGGACCCTGAAATCGCTATGACCCAGGTGCTTATCCACAATCTGCGCCTTCAGAAACAACTGGAAGCAAAATGTGAAGACATGGAGGGACGTGCCTGAAGTAGGAATCTACGAATTTATTCAGTGCCTGAAAAAAGTGAGGGAAATAACATTATTGAGTTTATGGAAAACCTAATATGAGAGAAACTAGGTGTAAACGGTCAAGTCCACATTGAGAGAGCACACTAGGCAACAGGGCTGCACGCTGTGCACGATGACCGTCCCAGGTCAATAATAGTTTGCTTCCAAAACTACACTATGAAGCAAAAAGTGCTTAAAGCCGCCTGGACAAAGAAGGAAATTCGGGTGAATGAACGCAGGTTATATTTTGATGAAGACTAAAGTTTTCAAGGAGTGGGCAAAATACAGACAAGAAGGAAGCAACTTCAGGCAAGAAAGATCAAGTCACACATTATTTTTGCTGCAAAACTGAAATTGTTTGAGAAAAATGGAAAAATCAAGGTGTTTACAACCCCCAATCCACAGCAGAGGGACTACGTGAATACAGTGTCAACATGTTGCTTACAGCCAGGGAGCTGGACTTGGAGTCTACGCTGCACGCAACAGGCTGGCAGACGGCCCCTTCAGGAAGCAGGAGAACCCCAGCAAGTTAAATGAAAGTAAAACACATATAATATGTGGGGATTTTAATATTGACCTCCTGAATGTATCCAAACATAAAAGAACATCAGACATCTTGGATGCATTGTATAGTAGAGGGCTCTACCCTCCGATCACCAAGCCCAGTAGAATAAACTTGAATTGTGCAACATTAATCGATAATATTTTATTAATGTTATGGAGAATCCAGTCAAAGTGGACTAGTAATAAATGATATATATACATTTACCTGTATTCACAATATATGATTGTCAAATAAAGAGTAACAAAGAGAAACCGTGCAATAGATATGTAAGGGTAAGAACTGATGGAGCAATAAACAGGTTCAGGAATGACCTCTTAAAAGAAGAATGGAAGGGGGTTTATGTAGAAGAGGTAAATGCTGCTTATGAGTCATTTCTGAACAGCTACCTATCATTGTATGATAAACACTGTCCCACTTACTGTGTAAACATAATTGCAGCTATAAAAAAAGTCTTGGATTTCAAAAGGCCTTCAAAATGCATGCAAAAAGAAATATAAACTTTACAGAGACTTCATAGAATTTAGAACAAAGACTGCTGAAAAGCAATACAAGGACTATAAAAACAAGTTGACAATTATAATGAGACAAGCTAAAAAAGAATATTATAATAAAACATGAAAAGAAAACATAAATAATATCAGAGGCACTTTTAAACAATGTAATACGAAATAAAACTGCATCTACACATCCGCCCAATCATTTAATTAATCAAAACAATGAGATTATAAAAAATATGAATGAAGCGGCGAATGATCTTAATTTTTTAGTAAACGTTGGGCCTGGGACAGGCAAATACACGGAATCCCAGTGGAATGGGAAAAGTAAAATGCTACAGTCTATGTTTCTTGGAGAGGTCAGTAAAACTGAAATTAGATTCACTGTAGCAAAATCTAAAAATAAGGCATCAGCTGATAGTGATGGGATAGACATGTTTATTGTGAAAAAGACTATTGATTGTATAATCAAACGGTTAAGTTATATCTTTAATCTTTCTTTTCATGCAGGTATTTTCCCAAATAGAATGAAAGTAGCAAAGGTTATTCCACTTTTTAAAATGGGAGACGAACACAGCTTTACTAATAACTACAGACCAGCGTCCTTGCTTTCACAATTTTCTAGAGTGCTCAAAAAATTGTTTGTACAAAAATTAGATACTTTCATTGAAAGGAATAACTCGTTGAGTGAGAGTCAGTATGGCTTCCGGACAATTCAAATTGCTCATCCAAATCCAGTTGGTCAAAAAATGTTTGTTGTGGCTAGTGTTGCACGGTATACCGGTACTAAAATAGTACCGCGGTACTAGAGTATTCCAAACGGTACTATACTGCATTTGGAAAATACCGGTACTTTGAAATTGATTCAATTCATTAATTTAGTGAATTTATTTTACTCATTTATGCACACAAACGCCTTTCTTGTTCCTATTGGAGCACAGATTACACAAGTGGTGTGTAAGACAACACCTGTATCAACATTCGCAGCTGGCACACGTGAAAAAAGACAAGAGAAAGTCTGCCTCGCAAAGGGAGACAACACGAGACAACACAAACTTGGTGGAACATTTGAGTTACCAAACCGTGACGTCCATACCGAGGTACTTACCGAACCATGATTTTTTTGGTACCGTTACACCCCTACTATTTATTGTTCTAAAGGTTTGTATCCAAAAGGACTTTTCCTTAGGAAAAGTACCGAAGAGTATTGAAAAGTATTGAAATTCATATTGCTATTGCTACCGAAACCAAGATTTTGGTATCGTGACAGCACTAGTTGTGGCAAGTCAAAACACTCAGAGAGTGAAAGTCTGGCTCTGGAATCTCACGTCTCGCGAGATTTGAGTTGTTGCAGGAAGTTACCGCTGGAGTGACCTTACAAACACGACGAGTTACTCAGTTTGGAGTAGTCATGGCTGAATTTTTACCCGATTTTGACCAACTGGATCTGGATGAGCCATTTGAATTTCATGACCGCCCATATTTATTTGAACACGGAGTACACGGACATACACGGATGCAGAGCTCATTGAAATTGAAGAGCGGATGGGGAGAGAGAGGGAGCAGTGTTACTTCGGTAGAACATACTAAAATTGCAACAGGCAGAGGAACATGTCCGAATCCAGCTAAAGGTAAACACAGACGTTCATTTCTCCTTTCCGTTATATTGTTGGATGACTAAATTAGTTAGTAACTAACTAAATACTAACAATCCAAGCTTATCTGTGTGAAAAATAAAAATCATTTATGTTTCCTTCTGATATTACTGTAACTATTGGTTTTTGACTGTAACTGACAGACCATCTATTTCTAATTTATTTGTGTTTTGAGAGAGGGGCTGGTAAAATAGGGCTGTTCTCTTCTCCCTGCTCCTTTTTGATTATGGAATGCGTATTATAATTTTATTTTTTTATTGTGACTTTGTTTGCTGCATGTGGACATGAGCAGAACAAATGAATGAATGAATGAATGACAGAGGAAAATGCTTCAAATATGCATGTTGCTGCAGAGAAGATACATATTCTAAAACATATATGCTTCACACACACACGTAATCTGGCAGCACCAAGATCTATACAATCAACAGAGTCTCAAGATGAGCACCCAAGATTAGTGTCACCAATTCATTATCTGGCCAAATGTCTCCCCTTCTATTCCTGGGATATGAGGTCGATGGCCAGAAAAGTATTTTTGCAGAACATTATGATGTCACAGTGAAGTTGATCTTTGACCATTTGGAGAAAAAGTGTCATCACATTTTATCCTTTTAGACATTTGTGTGAAATTTGGTCACAATTAGCATATGAATTTTTGTCATATTAGCGTATGAATTATTGAGGTATGACCAAAAACATAGGTCACAGTGACCTTTGACTACCAAATTCTAATGAGCTCACCCTTGTTTGTGCCAACTTTGAAGAAATTCCCTCAAGGGGTTATTGACATGTCGGGCATGAGAATGAGATGGCTGGACCACCTACAAACATGATGCTTCCCGCCGTGGCTGATATCGGTGCAGAGGCATAAAAAGCAATAACTCACAATTAATCAAAGCCAATTGATCAACAGCCCTACTTTAAATGCATTTATACAAGTAATAGGCATAGTTGTTGACTTGCAAAGTGCACGGGGCAACAGGACTAGTAGCAGACAGGTAAGTCTGTTTGATAATCAACATGCACAAAGTCATAAACAAGGCATAGAATTCATTGTTCCTTTACATTAGGTTAATGAAGAACATTTGCCATGTTCTGATATGGTAGGTGTACCATGCAGTAGATCAAAGTAATAGCCCATTCATGCTTATACAGACACTAAATAGATTTCATTTGTAACAGACTGATCGATCTTTTACTTTCAAATAACAAAACTTGGAAAATGTTTCCCACAGCATTTATTTGAGCTTCCTTGTTCTACATGAAATGTATTTTATAGCTAACCTATTCTAAAAGGTATTTACAGGTCTTTCTGAAAATCTCAGTGATGCTCTCATCACTTTTTCCATCTTGTCTTACATGTTGTCCAACTCGTTCTCAATGAGGCTCTACTGAAGTGTGAAATCATAAAGGTGTTCTTTGGATGAATTTCTGTTTCATTGGCGTTTACAGTGGCGCTTAGTAAACGTTCAAAAATGATGGGGAAAAAAAAAGAAACATTAAAGGATAAGTACTGTAAGTAAGTACAGACATTTACTTTGTTCTTTTTTTCACAAATGTTCTTAGAAAAATATCACAGTATTCTCCAACATGCTCACAGGGATGGGAATATAACACGACAATAAATAATTAATAGAATACAAAAGAAAAGTCTCATGACACCTCAAAGCGTTGGCAAGAAATCTTTTCACTGTTTCTTTTTGGATCCATGTGAGACTAATTTCAGGGAGAAGAAATTGGATTTTTTTATTTATTTTTTTATTTATTTATTTTTACTGACGCTTTTGGCAAGGATTTGCAACACACTGCAACATAAAGAAGCCACACTGTAGATGCTGGAGAATACAAGCTGTTGTTTAAAAGCATCCAGTAATTATGTGTAAAGGAAGCCTATCACTACGAAATATCTAGACTTTTATTGTGCTATCCCTCAAGAGGGAAGAGTGGGGAAAAGAGAATGTGTTAACTAAGTAGCACATAAGCAAATGCCCATGAGACTTCAAAGCCCTGGTTCAGAATCTCCATTCTGTCATCTCTTGATACAAGAAGAACAAGTGGATGGATATTTTGGTCTTTCACATTCCAGTGCAATGTGGTTGCAAGTCAGTGGACTCCTTTCTGATAAAGCAATTTTAGATAGTGGATAGTATTCACAGGGTCCTATTTCTACCTACTAACATGCTAGACTGACAAGTAAGATATTTGTGATAGACCAGCCAGTGAAAGGCTGGCACTTTCAGGCAGCATTAATTCATTGGTGTGTGACATTTACAAGCCTGTAGGAAATAAACAAGGTGCTTTTCTTAGCATTTGTTTTTTTTTTTTTTGGGTGAACTGTGCAACCAAGCCTTCAAAAAGCTCAGAAGCATAATTGCATTAGCTAAGTGCCAACAGGTGATTCATGAAGCTTAGTTGTACTATAGCTGTTCAAGATTCTACCTGAAGTAGCAACAGAATGACAAAAAAGAGAGTCTTTAAAGAGACGGTCTTGTGGGGGCTGAATTTTACAGTTAACAGTTGTGAAGCAGTTTTAACACACTTAACTGTGGCTTAAGGGATACTCATCTATTAATATGCATGTTTGTCTGCCACATTAGTTCAGACTGGAATATAATATTTCAACAACTCTTGGACGTACTGCCATGGTATTTGGAACAAACATCTATGATCAGCAGAGAATAAATACTTATAACATTATTGGTCACCTGACTTTTGAAAATTGCAGTTGGCCCAACACTTAAACAAATAATCACAAAACTAATGACATTTCTATTAGCCTTGACTAGATTTTGTGTTCGGAGTAAATGTTAGCATGCTAAGACGTTGAACCAAGATGGTAAACATGTAAACATTATTAACTAAACATTGGAGTTGTTAACACTGTGATTGTGAGCATGTTGCCATACAGATGTTACCATTTAGCCTAAAGCACAGCTGCACAGCCGGATCTCAAGGTGCAGCTGGGGGAACGAGGATGTCTAGTTTGGTGACCCAAGATTTGTGTCTCTGTTTTTAGCAGATGATATTGTTCCGTTGGCTTCATCAAAATGTGACCTTCAGCACGCACTGGAGTGGTTTGCAGTTGAGTGTGAAGCGGTTGGTATGAGAGTTATTCCCTTCAAGTCTGAGGCCATGGCTGTCAGCCACAAAATGGTGGATTTCTCCCTCTAGAACAGAGGCAGTTGTCGCCCCTAACGAAACACTTCAAGTGTCTTGTTCACAAGTGAGGATAAATGGAGCATGAGACTGACACGTGGTTTAGCGGAGTGTCAGCAGTAACGCAAGCATTGTACTGGACTGTTGTGGTGTACGAGGCGTGCCAGAAGGGAAAGCTCTTAACTTACCAGTCCTACATGTTCTGATCCTCACCTATGGTCATGAGCTTTGGGTAGTGACCAAAAGAATGACAACGTAGGTTGTTATTGGTTTCTTCTGTAGGGTGGCTGGGCTCAGTCTTATGCCTGATTTATGGTCCTGCATTAAATCAATGACGTACCTACGTCGTAGGGTACGTGGCTACGCAGGAGGCTTGCCGTAGCCCCCGGCGTAGCCTGACGTGCACCTCCCAAAAAATGTAACTACACGTCGAGGCGACGCAGACCCAGCGCAGACCGAGAAGGCTGTGATTGGTTTGCTTGGTAGCAACGCATTTCCGGTTCCGTATTTCCAGATTGCGCCATTCCCGCCATCTTTAAACATCTTCTGTTGCGATGTAGATGTTGCAGTATTAACATACTTTCTTCGACATCCAACAACTCCAACTCCAGCAAGATTCTCTCTCTCTCGGTCACCACTGTTCACTGTGACCGGAAAAGCCGGAAGCTAAACAAAGAATCAACTAGAGACGACGATAACCATTCAGGAAAGGAACGCAGCCTCCTACCACTCTGGCGGTGAATTGCACCGCAACGAAATGGAGTGACGGAGAAGGTCGAAGGGTTCACGACGGTGCCACGGCAACGACGTAGGTACGTCGTAGGTACGCCGCAGGACCATAAATCAGGCTTTAGAGATTGGGCAGACAGATTAAAGCACTGCGTTCTAGCACTTAGTGGTTTTAACACAACACAAAATGAACCACTGCCACACCCCTACTTTGCTTTCTGCTACCTAGCAGTAAATGTCTGCTGTTATGTAACTTTTGTTTGCTTGTTTACTGTTATCTGTTTATGAATACACATTAGTTCTTCCAAAAATGCAAAGTGATCTTTCTTGATTAAACAATATTTTGTGGTTGGCCAATAATATTCTGGTCAACAAGCCACAGGCCATTTAAAATCAATCCACAGGCCAATATTATTAACTACAATCAACAACTCTTCAGTCAGACAGATCTGCTTTCATTTTCTCAGCCAAGAGTCAGCTCTACATCTAACATTTATCATGGTAAATATTGTTTTTCATCATTGTAAAAAAACAACCATGACTGATCTTAACATGCAGTAAAGACACATCACATTTTCATCATGTATGTTTTCTTTAAACTACAAAAACAAAGGGTTTCTGGAGAGACGTTACTCTTAAAGAATGCATGCTGGGAAGTCTGTTTCTATGCTGATCATGTTTCCTTCTAAATGTAATGAGTCGAACAGGCTCTTTGTAGTTTATTCAAAATCCTGAATGATGTTCTACAGTGTACAGAATCTGTTATACGTAGCCTTCACTCACAGACTTACTGATTAAAGTCAGATGATGATGACAGAGCAAAGCAGTGACAAGTAATTGAGCTTCATGTGTTTTGAACACTTGTCAAAATAACTTTTACTCATATGTGCTTATCACTACCATACCATATACATAAACTATTGCTTGGAAATACATTCATAGACTCTAATCTACAAATGAAACATTTTCCCATTAAAACATCTCACAAGCTGTTTCCTTCTCCTAGAGGTGCATTATAAGAGATAAGATGAAGCATACTGGATTGCATAAATAGCATCTCCCCAGCCCACCTGAAAGGCTCTACTCAAGTGCATCAAAGTACTTGAAAAGAAATTAAATTGTTGGAGAGGGGGTTGGGGTGGTGCATGACAGCTTATCAATAGAAGGGGGGGATTTAGGAGAAGCAAAACACTAGCAGACGGCGCTAAGATTCTGCAAATAACTAGAACGGTATTGCTAGAGTCCTCGACAGATGGAGACGAAAACAAACCTGGCTGCTACATTTCCTAGTTGCTAAGCACCACCTGGAGGTAATGAATGCGTTGTCGGCCTAAGAGGCATATGAGACAAGAGGCGAAGTCAAACTGTCTACTCAGACACATTACGGAGTGCAGGTCTGATGCTTGTCCTTGATATGGGTCATCTTGGCCTGCAGATATTCATATAAATATTTATAAAGGTAGATGGACTTCACACTGATAGTCATAGCAGAATATTCATATAACATTAGACAATGCACTAATAGTGAAGAGGCCATATACGTAGGCATCACATCAAAAAATCCCTATCTGCCGAGTGTTTGAGGTAATGCCTTTCAGTGTCATGAGCTCATACTGTATCAATCATAGAAGGATCTGTGCAGACTGTGTAGTTTACTGTAGAGTACTCTGAGTTTGATTTATATAGAAATCTAAGGGAAAGGTCAAGTTCTGCTGCTGAAGCTAATGTATGGCAGCTCCCAGTCAGATTTTTATAAAAGAAAGATGACTCACCACACATCCAGTGGAGTCCAGCTTCCGGTCAGATATGCAGCGGAAGTTGCGGCTGCAGCCTCCATTGTCTTTGGTGCAGTCTCTGACAGGCCCAAACGAGTCCAGGAGAACCTCCAGGGAGTCAAAGGACGAACTGATCATCAACTCCTCTCTGTTAAAGCAGAAATGAGTGACAAAAAAGAGAGCCTTGTTTAGTCGTGTGCATGTGGGCAGCTGTGGCTCAGGAGGTAGAGTAGTCATCTACCATCGGAGATCAGTGCTTCCATCCCTGTTGTCAAAGTGTCCTTGGGCAAGATACTGAACCCCAATGGCTCTGAGTAGGTGTGTGTGTGTGAGTGATTATGTATGAGATGGTGGCACCATGAATGATATCCTTGGCCACCTGTGTGTGAATGGGGTGAGTATTGCCTGTAGTGTAAAGCACTTTGAGTGGTCGGCAAGAAAATTGTTATATAAATGTACTCCATTTACCTGTTATTATTAATGAGAACAGATTTAAGTTTTGAGCATACACTGGGCCATTTAATAAGGGTTGCTGGGCAGCTGAGAGACTGTAGCTGGTGTAGTCATAAGTGTTACACCTATAACCACAGTCAGTAATTATGTCATGGTGAGCTGACACATCATGGAGTTCACTTCTACAACCCTGCAGCAAGGTGAGAAATGAAACCACTGAAGCTCAAGAAAACCAAGATTTTTAATTGATGTTAAAGATACAGTTGGTAACTTTTATGAAAATAACACTGTGTCATATTTGCTGAAACTGTCACTATATCCACGTCTGTGAAAAAAAAAACAAAAAACATGTCCCTCCTCCTCTTCCTACTCATCTTAATGGCATTTGTTAGAATCAGACTGCAGCACAATGAAAAATACCAATCAGAGCCAAGGAGTCCCTAACATAGCTGTCGATCATGTTAGTCAAATATGAATCAAGATTCTGTTACTTCATTGCCTATTTCTCATCTCAGATGTTTTCATAAATATATTTTAGTATTCTGTTCAGCAGTTAAATGAGCAATTTTGCTGTGTTAACCCTCTAGTCAAACTGGATACTTTGTGTGTATCACTAGTCCTTTTTAAAAAGAGAAGTTTTGAGAAGACTGTGTCCATTGTGCTGTCATTATGTTTGCAACTCTGAGCAACTGCATTCACTTTGCTGGATGCCTATACTGAGGCACACAGCGTTGCAATTCAGATCTGTAGAGCTACTGTACAATTTATTACACTTGCCACTTTATTAGGTACACCTTGCTAGTACGGGGCTGCAACAATACCCAGATAGGCTGTGGCGTTTAAACGATGCTCAGTTGGTACTAAGGAGCCCAAAGTGTGCCAAGAAAAGATCCCGCACACCATTACACCACCACCCCCAGCCTGAACAGTTGATACAAGGCAGGATGGATCCATGCTTTTATGTTGTTTACGCCAAATTCTGACCCTACCATCTGAATGTCGCAGCAGAAATCGAGACTCATCAGACCAGGCAACATTTTCCAGTGTTCTATTGTCCAATTTTGGTGAGCCTGTATGAATCACAGCCTCAGTTTCCTGTTCTTAGTTGACAGGAGTGGCACCTGCGGTGGTCTTCTGCTGCTTTAGTCCATCTGCTTCAAGGTTAGACGTGTTGTTGGTTCAGAGATGATCCTTTGCATACCTTGGTTGGTTGTAACGAGTTTTTATTTGAGTTACTGTTGCCTTTCTATCATCTTGTACCAGTCTGGCCATTCTCCTCTGACCTCTGGCATCAACAAAGCATTTGCATCCAGAGAACTGCTGCTCAGTGGATATCTTCTGTTTTTTGGACGATCCTCTGTAAACCCTAGAGATGGTTGTGCATGAAAATCCCAGCAGATAAGCAGTTTCTGAAATACTCAGACCATCCCTTCTGGCACCAACAACCATGCCACATTCAGAGTCACTTAATCACCTTTCTTCCTCATTCTGGTGCTCAGTTTGAACTTCAGCAGCTCGTCTTGGCTATGTCTACATGCCTACATGCATTGAGGTGATGCCATGTGATTAGCTGATCAGCTATTAGCCTTAACAGGCAGTTGAACAGGTGTACCTAATAAAGTGGCCAGTGAGTATAATTTATAATATGACTGCAACAGAAATGCCCCATTGCCATTTATTGAGATCCGATACGTGGCCAACAAAATCAAATATAATTTGATTTTCTTGAGCACAGTTGTTTCTTTATATCCCACATGGTGTCAGTTATACCACCTTCAAACAACCTGACGATTCTGAGTGAAATTCAGCATTCATTAGTTATGCCAAACTGTCAACAATATGCAATTTGCCTTCATTAAAATTGATTAAGATATTACATTCCTTTAGATCATGTTTCATGTGTCTGGGGTAAAAAATGTGCACCTGTCAAAGTGCTCCCTCAACCTTCTGCTTTGAAAGACATTCTGTGACACCCTGCTCTCTATTTCACTTAATGAAGAGATATCTATTGTCATGAATTACAAACACCTGCATGTTTAATTCATTCTGTGTAATCATCATGAGGAAAGCTATGACTTTTCACAGCACAATTACTATGCAAAGAAGGGGACTTCTGAGCTAAAACCGCACCATGAAATCATTGCCCTAACCTTGCTCCGAGCAGTCACTTTGTGTTTCTGTGATTTTTGTGTTCCCTGTAAAGCTCTTGCAAGGTCAATAAGCAGATCATCCAACAGAGGGACAACAGCATAAGTGTTTGGGATTGGTGGAGATGAAGAACAAAGCAGAGAGGACCTCAGTGTTTTCTTACAGAATCTAAATCACTGAGCTATTTCTGCAGAGGAATAGTGCTGCTGATGATGAACAAGAACTTGTGTAATAGCATTGCCATGAACTTTGTCTTGGTAAAGAAAATGATGACCTCTCAGGCATTCACTTTTCTTTCCCCAACTCCCCGTACTCCCCTTCTATTCCTATGAGAAAATACAGTGAGTTTCCTTCCCTTTCACAGTCAACTTGATGTTATCTTACAAACCAATTTTTCTTTTATAATTGCCCATTGCTTTGTTGTCATTTATTCTGAGGGGACCTATTGAACAGAGCCTCGGCAGATGATGAAACTCACAGCAAGTGTAAATGCTGAATTATTTTTGACCTGCAATTACAGTCAGGACACATCTGATGATTGTATGGAAAACAATATAACAATAAATATCCTAGAAAACAACAAAAAAGCAGCTTTTGGTTACTCTTTGATGATGCTACTACAACATTCATCACATCACAAAATACAGAAGTGCTGGTCATGATACTGGAAATTTTGCAGTTCTTTAAGTCTAACCAAAATATTTTCATTTTGTCCCAAGGAAAAGCCACGTGGCCAGAAAAATTTAGTGTCCAAAATGTGAAGGGTACATTCTCCTGGGAGCATGTCTTTCTCTACATGTTGTTCTCATGGTGCCTCTAATGAAATGGTCAGGCAGTAACCAAGCATATTGTGATGAAACACCAGGAGATGACAAACTTCAACAGTAAGTCAAATGGAAATCTGGCAATGAAATGTCTAAAACTCTTTGCATGGACCAGATTATTGTTCAAGAGGAATCTCTGATGTGACAGCAGCACTAAATGAATACTTCATATGCATCTCGTACTAACTTGTAAAGTGTATCTGGACTGGTAATCTGAGGAATGACACCAGAGGCCTGTACTACGAAATAGGATTTTGGATATTGAGGTACTTCAGGGTTAACCCCAGATTTTCAGAACTATGAAGCTGGCTCACTTTTTTACTGGGATAAATCACTGTGGTAACCTGCTCCAGAGCAGGATCACAACTTGTCAGCACCCCAACCACAGACCAATTAAGAAAACTGGGAAAAAAACGATCCTGATATAGACAAAAGTCCTCAGTGACAGATAAAAATAATGTATATTTTTATAGATTAGTAGAATCATTTTATTGTTCCAGGCAGTTAATTTTCTTTTAAGAATGGAAAAGATTGTTAACAAGACTAAACACATAATGATGATTTTAGCTGCAGTTTACTTTTGTTTTTCCCCCCTGGGTGATAGCTGATTTAACACTCTAATTCCATCACTGCAGCTCAGAATAACACGAGACACCTGTTATGAAAAAAACAGATATTGTTGTTCATTAGTAAAGTTATTAACACACTGTTAATTGGCTTCTGTTTTTATAAATGCAACACTGCAGTCAGATAAAACTCATCAGTCAACAACCACTTTTTCACTCTTTACTTTGGTAGCAGAAACTGTCTGGCACTTTAAAGTGTTCCAATGTGATAGATTCAGAGTAGTTTGCTTAGCATCCAGCAAAATAGCAAGAAATCCTCACTCTATACTTCATTCATATATATGTTAATACCTACACATATTTTAAGCCTTTTATCCTGATGACTATGACGTTTGAGCCCGGTTTCACTCCAAAGTCGTCAAAATCCGGTGCTTGGGCAGTGACTTGCAGCATCAGAAACCAACAAAAAAGGGTGTCCTTTAACATCGGCACGATACAGAACTGGTTGTCATTATAGTTCAATGGCACCCGAGGGCGTAATGGGGAAACGCAGCAGAACAAGGCAAAAGTTAAGGTGGCAAAAGTCCAACTAGGGCGGGCAGGAGGGGTGGTGGATGGGTCCAACAAACACCGACTTTCACCCAAAAGAGTGGCGTTCGCATTTTAAAGCCTAACCCTGTTATTTTTTTCCTAAACCCAACCGTGTGTTTTTTGTTGCCTAAACCCAACCATGTGTGTTTGTTGTTGAAGGACAAAAACGTCAATTTGTGGTGTTGTACGGACATAGTGTATTTATTTTGAAAGTGAGTGAATGTAAACATAAATGTCCTGTGAAAAAAGAAGTGTATTTTGAAAGAAGACAATGCATGTAACAGGCAGAACTTGACACCGTGTCCCAGAACGTCAACAACCAAAGTACCCAGGGTACCTTGCACGTTGCCTGTGGACATGGAAAGTCCATGACCTAATGTCAATATGTGACAAGGTTAGAGTGAGAATGTATTGGACATTTTGCTGTCCCCAAAACAAAACATTCCTGCAGGACATTAGTTTTACCATTTAATTTAAAATCATTTGAAATACTTCATTTATGGCTCTGATGATGTTGCTCGTAATTAACAACCACGCCTCTTTCACAAGAACATGCTCATTGCCAGGGACGAAATTTTGATTTCAGAGGTGGGGAACACAACTGGCTTGAGTCCTAAAGTTATTTTTACTGTAATTAAAGGTCCAGTTAATTACAGGTACAGTTCAGGCCATCAAATTCATCGAGAAATTTTGCATAGAAACAATAAAGATTGTGCAATAAAGCAAAATGTCTAAAGTGAACAGTTCTGTTAATATATAATAACAAAGGATGCAAAAACAAACATTTTAATAAAACTCAATCTCTTATGTCTTAGTACAGCACCCCTTTTAGTTAATATATAACAAAGCATGAAAAAAAAAAAACTTTTAAAATAAAAATAAAACTCTTATGTCCCAGTACAGCACCCCCTTTAGTTCTCTGCGTTTTCTAGTAGTTCACGTAGTTTTCTATAACGGTCTTACTTTTCAGTTGATTGTGCTCCATCTAGTTTTCTGGTGTTATTTTTCAGTTGATTGTGCTCTTGTTTGCTATTGGGGTTCTCATCATGCCCTCTAAAGTAGGGATCTTCTATGTTTTTCAGGCCAAGGACCCCCAAACTGATGGAGAGATGGAGCAGGGACCCCCTACTATATATATTATATATTAAATTGTGTTTTATATTAAACTGGACCTAGTACCATTTATAAACGTGCCTTGTTATTGTGCATTCAGTACTAAGCTATTCAAAAAATACACAGGTTTATGTACTGTAGTGTAAGAATTAATCCCTAATCCAGTAAAAGTGATATACTGCATATATTGATTAAGAAAAAGTCATATAACCATGATATAACCATGTTTTATGCATAAGTTCTTATAACACTGAGTGAAATGCATCTATATGTGTTAAAACATTGTCATACATAACAAAGTATTCATGATATAAGTTCACATTGTATCCATGCTAAAAAGAACACACATAACCTGTCACACATACACCCAAGTGTTTGTATTACCTGATGCACATTAAAAGATTATATTGCATGAAGGCACAAGGGACTTATAGAAATAGTCCCTGAGTTCCATATGTTTTTTAAAAATAGTGTAAACCTGAGCTCTAACCTAATGGTGGGAGAATCTGGGGATTCATAGGCCTATGGAAAATGATACACCATTAAAACATGCCTGGGCATGTTCAGGCAAGTCTGGACAAAGGCAAAAAGGCCGACCACCAATAGGTTTGGACTCAGGTAGGAAGGGCTAAAGAAAGAAGGTGGAGATTCTCCTGAATCTCTACCAGCATAAAAGGAGCACCTCAGAAAGTGAAACTTTAGTCCTGCTCCGGAGCGTGACTCGCTGAGTTGTATGTGTTAAAGCTTGTGAACACATTAAACTCGATTGCATCGGACTCTGCCTGTCTCCAGTGTTTCCTTGAATATTACTTAGCTGACTCCAAGGTATCAGATCTACATCAAAGCGCAATTGAGAAGTCAAGTGGAGGACAAGGTCGGGTGCCTACGGGCCCACTTCCAGGCGCCAATTTTTGCCTCTACAATATTCATGTTTTTATTTTAAACATATGCAAGGTACAGTGAGTAGGATGGCCTTGCCACTGTCATTTATAAACATATCTTGTCAACTGATACCAGTGCCAATATCAACACTGTCTGTCAATTGCATGATAATCAAGCATGCAAGCTATTCAAATTAACGTTTCTATTTTAAACATAAATGTGGAAACAAAAGTGAGTGATGGCCTATTAGTGCTAGTGTTGTCACGATACTAAAATATCAAACTCGATACCGATATTAAGGATGGTACTCGATACTATTTTCGAGAAAGAGAGAAAAAGAAATACCAATATTACAGGCATATATTGCTTTTTTTTAAAAAAAAAAATAAAAGTCAGAACATCACAAAAATAACAGCAACAACACAATCTTTAGGTCAGGGCTATTCAATTACAATTTCAACTGGGCTGGATTTTAAAAGCAGATAATGTCGATGGGCCACATTTTTAGCATCAAGCAACCGATCCACTATTATTTTTTTTGACAGACAGACAGACAGACCGACAGATAGATATTCATGCATGGTCCTCCTCTATGGGGTGCCGTTTGTAAAGTGGCTCACGCTGAAAACAACATCAACATTTTGCCACATTTAGCTTCAAACAATGTTTAAAAAAGTGTTTTTAGCATCCAAAGGAGATCCCAGATGATGCAATTAGCATTACTTCTCTTTGACAGAACCAGCACCTGCACCAAGGCAGATGACTCAAGAAGGAAGCTCTTTCCATGGAAAAAGTCAGTACAGCTGTGCTGGTTCTGTCATGTATGACAAACCTCTCAATAATGCTCATTGCATCATCTGGGATCTCCTTTGGTCCACTTGCCAGCGTCAGTAATGCATCTGTCAGTTTTGGCAGCGACTTCCATGTTGACCATGCTGCCTTCTTTCCATGTGCAGCAAAGCTGGATACGGTGTCACGGCCTGTCAAAGCATGGAACATTGGAAGGGCACATGACATCTCTGGTCCGAGACATGCAGCCATTTGGTGGGCTGCAAGATAGCGAAAGCTCTTGCCTGTTCCGAATGAAACATATTTTTCACTTTAACTAAATTATATTTGTGGTGCTGAAAAGATGGTAACAGCAGCTTGGTTGGATGACCAACATGAAGCTATAAATGTACCAAATCTGGCGCTTTTATTGCAAAAATGAACAATTTTTTTAGCTATGCCGTCCAATTTATTAGTTTGTTAGCAGAATTATACAAAAACTGCCTGACTGATTTTCAAAATTTGGTGGAGGGATGTAAAACATGCCAACTTAGAATACATAAAATTTTGGTGTTGATCCAACTCAGGGGGCATGTCCACGGGCCACCCACACGTGGCCGCCCATTCACTTCCATTCATTTTTTGGATGAGGATTACATGAAAACTGTCCAACCGATTTTCACCAAACTTGGTGGAGGCATGTAGCATGGTCCAACTTAGAAGCCATTACATTTTGAAGTGGATCCAATTAACGGGACGGGTGCATGGCAGAGTCCTGCACTGGGTCGGGTACCCAATGGGTACCCGCAAAAACAGCTGATTTGCGGGTGGTTTTTAAATTATTTTTTTTCCCCGGGTTCGGATCTGGGTGGAAAAAATAACATGCGGGTCAGATCGCGGGTTTTAGATAAACACATCAGTCATTAGTTTGGTAAACTACAGATAACTATCTTGGTCATTATTTACTCTCTGATTATCGCCTCTGCTATTTCGCAACGGTCATTGGTTCAGCTGTTTACACGCGTAGGTATCTGAGAAATAAGTGGATAAAATGTACAACTATCACTTTATAATGTTTCTGAAGTGTTTCCCTGATGGATTACTTCTCTCCTCGATGGATTCTAAAAACACGTGACGGCTCGTAACTGCTGAACGTCGCTCTGGACAGAAAGTAAGTCTATTATTACACATGTAAAGTTCCTTTACATAGATTAAAAGTTTAAAAGCATTAAACGTAACAAACCAGTGCTTTTACACTCTTTTGGGAGAAGAACACAGAGGGTTGATGATGGAGCTGAAGTCAGGTTTTTATTGTGAGAGCTGCTTCATTCAGGTCGTTGTTTACTCACTGGCACCTTAACTGTGGCGATATGCTGTTCAATATTCAGCCAATATGACCCAAAATGATTACTTTAAATCTGGGTTACGTGTCGGGCTGCGGCTCGTGTTTCAACAGGTCGGACAGGGTTGCGGTACTAACTGGCCTGATGCGCGGGTTTGCGGTTCGGGTGCGGGTTTGTACGTCGCCAGCTCGGGTCGGGGCGGATCTTGAAAACTGGACCCGTGCAGGACTCTGGTGCATGGGCAGGTAGGATTCAATTGCCTGCCCCAATATCCAGATTTGTTCTAAATATATTTGGTGCTTTTATCACAAAATTGAACAATCCTAGGTTGTCAGAACTTTTTTATTTATTTATTTGGGAAAGGGAAAGGCTTCCATAACCTCTCAACTTGTTTGGTTGATTCTTTTCTTATGAATGTTGCCAAGCTGTACAGACTGCATTCACATCACTATACAATCCAATCTGATATGATTATAACTGCAATGTGTTCTGCCTGTATCTCTGCACAGGATGCAAAATGTATTCAGTCACCTGTCTCATGCCCATCTGAAAGCACACATACATTGTTTTTTGTCATTTTATGCCTTTATTAGAGTGTCCTCAGTAGAGAGTAGGCAGGAAATGAGGGGAGAGAGAAATGAAAATGATAGGCAACAACAGTTCCTGCTGTGAACCATGGAAATTGCAGTGCATGGTCAGTCTATTATCTTCCATCTTAAGCACATCACTACAGTAATTGTGTATTGGGCTGCAAGCAATGTCAAAATGCATCTGAGTAGACAGTAGTGTTGTGAACAGACCCATATACACACTGCTGGAGAACTGAAGATGCTACACTGCAAATGTGCTGCCTTTGCTCTGCAACCTGTTTAGACAAGGTGTAACACACCTCATTAATCACATAAAATATACAGATACAGACTGATCCAGATACCAAGTGCATATTGAGATCAGGTGTAAGTAGTACCCAAAATCAATCATCCTAGGGAGTCTATTACTGTACTGTCCGAAATGGTGATGGGATGTTTGACCACTGTGGGTCTAATCTGATGAAACCTCATCCACACAGTTCTGATGAAGATGGTTACAGCAGTGTTTCCCACAGGATTTTGGGAAACTATGGGGGGGGGGGACAACTGTCTTTAATGTTATTATCTTATATTATCTTTGTAATATGATTATCTTGTATAATGTTATTACTATCCTAAAACATTCTCCAGGTCCTCTGTAACTCTGCAGGACTTATTTCCACCCTGCCCAGCAGCAGTACCGTGGCAAACGGTCCCTAACTGCGGGGAGAACGGAGCAGGCTTCCCCGGAGGTCCGCCGCTTTTCCCGGTCCCTCTTCTCCACACTTTGGGCTCTAGTTTCGCAGACCGGGTGAGGCGGGGGCGCAGCGCACCTGCGCTTCGCCAACTGGGTGTGGCCAGGCGGATTTTGCAAGTTTGGCACACTGTGCGCGCTGGTGCAGCTACTCGTCTTTCCCACCTCCGTCCCTCCTACCTGCGCAAGTTGGAAAGAGGGAGGAGAGAAGGCGTGGAGTGGGTTTTACACACATCACACCAATCAAATGAGCCCCTCTCCTCGCCCTTAAATGCGCCGCGCGAAGGCGTAATGAGAGTTTACTCAATTCGCCATGGCAGAAGAGAGCAGCAGCGTCAGACAGCCAAACTTCTCCCAGGTGGAAACTGATGTTTTGGTCCGGGAGGTCCAAGCTCGCAGTGTCCGAATATACGGAACTGCGAGCAGACCTCCATGGGCTGATGATGCAAAGATAGCCTGGGAGGAGGTCACCACAATTGTAAATCAATGTTGCGTTTCTCTCGTGCGCGTGCGCTCTCTCTCTTTCTCTCTCGCAGTCTCACTCTGTTTCTTTTCTTTTGACTTTTCTAAGATGACAGATGCTGAATATATACTCCCTATCTGATGCTGTGGCTGTTTGTGGTTGGCTGAGAGGGATGTGAACTCATTAGTTTGCAGCTGTTTAATCAAATCAGGTTGGGTTTCCATTACGCGTGCCAAACGGTGCCAATCCCCTTTGATCTGACATCAGATGTGACGGGACAGTCGATATAGAGATACATTTATGTGCTGATTGCAGATAGTTGCATTGAATAGTGTTTTTTTGGGTATTTATTGCATCGTTAATGTGCCTGATATTCTGGAAACCTGCCTGTGAGGTTTTGGTGACGTGTGCGCACTGTCCGCCGGTCAGTCAAACTTCGGCTTACACCGGCTGCGCTCCCCCTGCGCTGACAGTAGACCTGGTTTCAGATGGCGAGCTTTTAGCGCACCTTTGGCGAAGCCTTTTGGCACGAAACTGTCACTGCGCCTAGCTGGATCTATCGACACGTCCCCCTGCTGCGCCACCACACCCATCTCAGCGCACCTCGGTCTGCCAAACTACCAAACTGAGCGCGCCTCGGGTTGCGCTGCTCGAAACTAGCTCTGCGTGGGGTTCGCCACCCTGCGCTGCGCCGGGAAACTAGAGCCCTTTGACTTATTTCCACCCAGCCGACAGTGGGACTTATATTCATTGTGCCGACAGTGGCTTGGAAAACCGCCCATAACCGTGCCACACGGGGAAGAGGGAAGGTGGCTGGAGTTCCTCCAACATTTGCGGTTAGATTATCATATTTTTTTATTGACAAAAATATAGGCTGCTTCGGCTGATTTTTTTTATGCGCACATGTGCCCCTAAATATTTTTTACAGTTCGCACACACGTATTTTTAGTCGAGTGAAACGCTCCCACTGTCGAGCGCTGGATCTGACAGCCTGAGCACATCGGCACAAAACGCTACGGCGTTCGAGATATTATTTATATCATGAGAAGTCAATACTTTCGGCAGCCTAAATCTTTTATTTAGAAACTATGGCGGGTCAAATTAAACTATGGCGGGCCGCCATAGTTTCGTTAATTAATGGGAAACACTGTACAGGGATAGTTTAGATCTTTTGAGGTGGCATTATACTGTATGAGGTACTTATCTGTAGTCAGTGTATTACATACTATAGATGGCAGTCAGCATGGCCCTAGTTTGGAGAAGTAGCCTGGAGTTCGGCATGGAAGCTAAGCAATGTACTGTTGTGGACGGGAGCAACAGCAAAATGTATTTTAGTCATCTAAAGAAGTCAGACCTATAGAAAAATACTAGTTTAAGTGTACGCTATATTTAGAATATTCTCACAGCTTTATAATGTAATGTCAAACATCAATTTAAAATGGTAAACTGAGGCGGTTACATTACCCTCTTCAGAACCAGACTCCATTGAGAAAAACAGTGATTTAACATCGTTGAACACAAAAGCTGATAGTTTACAGCTCCCTAGATCAGCAATTTCGTGTTTTTAAGCATCTTTGACATTTTTAAGGGTGAGTTCGGCTCAACACAAACTGACTAACTGATCAAGGCAGTGGTAGACCAGCAGCTTGTGTGTTCAGTGAGTAGGGATGTCCTGATCCAATATTCGGATCGGTATCGGCTGCCAATATTAGCAAAAAACATGCATCGGCATCAGATCAGACTGCATGGAAAAATGCCGATCCAAGAACTCCGATCCAGTTTTTCATGGAGTCCGATCCAGGTTTTCCGGCCAGCTCAACGCTCCGCGATTCAAGCAGTCCATTCCAGTGATCCGCTCCAGCACTTACTATCAATCCACCAGGCCACCATGCAGAGGGCAGACACACAGAGGGTAAGAAGAGTAGCGGTCAACTTAGTTAACTGACTATTTATTTTCTGCTCTGGTTTTTTGAGAGTGATATTTTTATTTGGTTTACACTCTTACTGTTTAAGTAAAGAGCACTGATGGCATTGTTTTGGGCACAATTAGTGAAATTGGAGCCATGGATGGACTATTGCTTGTTTAAACAGTTGTACAATATTGTGTGTGGTTTTTTGTCCCCTCTGTTGGTCCCAGGAAACAGCAGCACCAGGCTGGCACTGACACTGCTAAAATAACTGAAAAGGAAAGGCTGCATTGTTTGTTAAATGCCAACAATGTCTTGTGGTGTTAATCTTTTTTTATTTATTAGGGGGCCAAAGCACAAGTGTGTGGAGTCTTGCTGCTATTTTAATTTCAATGTTAGACATTTTAAAGATTTCTTGTGTTGATTTATTTTCTATTTATTAAGGGGCCAAAGCAGCCAAAGCAAACCAGCTATATTTTTTATTTAATGTTAATGTTCAAGTTTAAAGTTTGTTTATTTAACCTTGTTAACAATAAACAGGTCAGTTTCTCATACCAACTGTTGTGGATCATTCTAACTAACCTGATTAAGTTGTTCTTGTTAGAGTAATATCGCTTGATCAAACCTTTTCTAACATGACTGACAACAAAATAAGTGAATATATATAATACGCGCTTGGATCAGATCGGTATCGGTCAAAACTCAAGGCTGAAATATCGGTATCGGATCGGAAGTGAAAAAGCTGGATCGGGACATCCCTATCAGTAGGTCAAAATTACTGTTTTCCTCAATGGAGGCTGGTGGTTTTAATGAAAGCGTAGATGGGGAACTAAAGGTTTCAACAGCTTCCCAGTTGGAATGGGCTGTCTGACAGCAAGGTTTAGCAGTGAAAATATTCTAAATATAGCCTGCCTGCACGTAAACTGATACTGATATTCATGGTGGCTAACTTTTTTGGTGGCTAAAATATGTTTTGCTGCTGCCACCAACAACAGCAGTATGTTGCTAAGCTTTCATATCATATCTCCTGCTGTTTCTCCAAACTAGGGGCATGCCGACCACCATCTACTGTATGTGATACACTGACTATGGACAAGTACCTCATACAACCACACTTGAAATTATCCAAACTCTCTCTTTAACTGAGTTTTTGAGTGTCGAACTTTTGATGAATAATACCTAGAGATGTTCTTTTTTTTTTCCTCTCCTTTGAGTTCGTTTATTTAGTCATGAATACTAATTGTCCTTGAGAAACAGTTTATAAGGGAACTTCCTGATTTAAACCCACTAAAAACGAACCAATAATCAGCTGTGGCACTGCGTCCACATGTACTTATCTAATTAAAATGTTAATCTGACCTAACTGATGCTGCAGTATGTGTGCCCAATCGCCGCATCAAATTATTAGAATGAGCTATTTATATTTAACATTTTTAACAAAAGTTAAAAATGCTCTAAGAGAAATGTCAGTAAACATGTATCCAAACTGGTGAAATGCAGTTGTGCAGCCTTGAAAGTAATGAATTCCATCTGCTAATTGGAAAAGTAGTTTCAGCAGGAGAAAACGTTTATAATGTTACAAGAACATTTGATTTAAAATAGAAAGTAGGGCTGCAGGGTATATGCGGTAGACGGTAGAAATGATATAAATTTGGCCCACGGTAGAGATTTGCGCTCTACCGTCCTATCGTCGATGACGTCATCGCACCTGCCTCAGTGTGAAAATGGCTGCGAGCACAGAGACAGCGGAGCAAGAGAAGCTGGTTCACGTCCGTGATTTAGCGTAGCACGTGCAACATGTGTTGCTGGAGAACTTGTGAGTGAGTGAGTTAATGTTTTATGAACAGCCCCGGACTTCTCAGACTCTTTTAGCGACTTACCGCTCAGAGGGAACTCATTCAGTGTCTCCTCTGGCAGCAGCACAGCGTCTCTCCCTCTCCTCTCTCGCCGTGCGCACACGGGAGTTGGTTTTCGGCAAGAAAGTTTGTCATAAACCTTTGGTAATGTAAACCTATGTGACGCTAGGGGCTCCACAAAAAACTCCATATGTGAATGTGTGATAGTTGTGGTATCATAACAGCCTGTCACAGGTTACAGCGTGATGATTAGAGGAGAAATGGCAGAGCATAAAGGTCCAGGTGGAAAAAACACAACTCAGTCATTTAGGATTTTGCTAAAAGAAGGAAATTACCTTTTGATATAGATCCCAGGGGACATTTTGCACCATAGAGTACTGGGTTTTAATTTTGAGTTTTGAGATCTGCATTCTGCACAATAAATGCTCTAAAAAATACATTATATCTTTGCTTTTGTTGTTTTTTTTTATCAATTTAGCTTTGCTAAGGGACTACAAAACCCATTCAGAAACACTTCTATTATAACTTCTACACTTAAATTTATACCGCGATATATACCGTTACCGTGAAGGGATTCGATTTATACCGTGATATGAATTTTAGGTCATACCGCCCAGCCCTAATAGAAAGTAAATAAGTAAACATATCATTTTGACAACCTATATAGGGCATGATTGTGCAATAAGCACTACCTGCAATATATTTAACATTTTGTCTGAGACAGCTGTATGCAGCTAAAAGAGGCAATAAATGTAAGCTTCAATTATCGGCACCATTAAAATGGGCAGCTTAACAATGGGAGGGCTAGAGGTACATGTTCGCCAAAACAAGAACCATTCATTCAACCCATTTGCCACTGAAAAGTACCACCAAAGGTTCAAATGGCAAGTTATACCCTGCAATTTACTTGCATTAGTTAGTGATTTCGTTCAGAGTGAAAAGTGGAAATTAACATCAACAAGGAACAGGGGAAAAAAAGATTTTAATTTAAAGGTATTTCTAAAGATTACTGCTTTGACGTGTTTGAAGTTCAGTAATATTTCTTTCCTATAATATCCACTCAATTAGCTTTCATATAACGCATATAATAGAAATGGAATATTGAGTTTTCAATTAGTGCCTTGTTTCGCCTCACAACTTGAAATATAAGAAAAGCACATATAATAAACATGTTTATATCCACAGAGATCATCTTCTGTATACAACCTCAAGGCAATGCTACAAGAGCTCTAATAAACACATTACGAAAACAAGAACCAAGGCTGATTCTTCAGTCATGACTGCCGTGAAGCCAGCAAATCAAGGGACGGAAGATCAGGGATCATCTCTATTTATCCATCTGCCAGGAAGCAAGACAGAGTGACAAATGATCATCAAACATGGGGCAACGCAGCTCAAAAGCAGAGTAAATCAACAGCTTCGAGATGTGTTAGCAGTGTTTCCTTGCCGCCCCGGGGGAAAGCTGAAGAGAGCGTTCATCAGATCCCAGATCAGAGCGAAATGAGTTATTTACACAACGTCTTGAAGAAAGCTGCCAAATGAAAATGAAATGTTAAAAAAGAAGGGGGAATTGGAATGTGTAAACACAGAGTAGGGGGGTAGAAAATTGCAAAACCATGCCCAAAGCGGAATTAATTTACAGTAATGCAGTATGAAACAAAGGGAACTTCAGCAGGAGAAACCAAACAGGATTCAAATATTTCAAAAAATACTGCATCATCTCCAAGAGCAATGTTTGTCAGATATTCAAGTTAAGAGGTGGGAAATACAAAAAGAAAGTTTCCTGTACATCTCTCCTCACTGTATCTATGACTGTATGAATCCTTACATCAAAGTGATTTTGAAAAAAGACAGGGACAAGATTTACAAATTTTTTAATGACACTTAAATTACTGGAGTTGTTCTATTATCACATTTTAGTTCACTTGTGCCCAAAGGCTATATTTAGTATAATAAGGAAAATGCCACGACAGTTGTTCTGGTAGAGACATATTTTGGGCAAGTATCTAACAGCACAACTTTATGCTAATATTGTGCTTATTAAATGTCTTCCATGAGAATTTTCTTTATACTACATATGTGTGCATGGCTTTGATATTCAACTTGCTTGGGTTCATATAACTAAATACTTGGCCCATCCACTGCTTCTCCCTCCCATCCTAAGTGGACTTTGTCACTCTTTACACTACGTTGCTAACTTCGTCCTTAAAGGTGCAGACACAGCAAACCGACATCAAAGAACTAGTGGCGACGAAAGCCAACTGTTGCTTCGTCTACGTCACCTCACGTCACCTCACGTCGCCCTGTGTCAGTTGCATTTGAACACACTACAAAGAGGGGTTTCCTATCTGTGCTTCCGAGCACCGCAGCACCTCCACGGACTATTATATCCAGACAGTCCCGGTGTTTCCTCCGCAGGCTCCACTTCACTCAGGTGCCCGACAAACCTGCTGCTTCTTCCCACTTTAACCTGAATAACAAACCGGGGCTCGGTGCTCTGGTTGGATCCAAACGGAGAGCCGGGGCTAGCTGGGAAGCTAGTGGAGGCTAACTGGCTGTGCTTCCCTCTGGTCATGCTGCGGCTAACACTCCGCTAGCCTCACAGCTAGCCCCGGTTTGTTATTCAGGTTCAAGTGTGAAGAAGCAGCGGGTCTGTCGGGCAGCTGAGTGAAGTGGAGCCTGAGGAGGAAGCACCGGTAAGCCCCGGTTTCACTACAAGCAGATTCTCTCTCTCCCTGTAGCGAGAGAATCTACAAGCAGATTCTCTCGCTACAGGGGCGAGGAAATAAAACCTGAACAGCCAATCAGAGTGATCTCTCTCACCGACAAGCTCCGCCTCCGATTCAACATGCTCAATCAGCCGAAAAACTGCCAACGCCGAAGTGCCGATGGTGCAGGACACACCGCAAAAACTAGGGCAACAGACGCTCACCAACAGCCCAACTTTGACCGACAGCCAACCGTCGGCTTGGTGTGTCAGGGCCTTTACTCCCATAATTACTGCTACCGCCACTAGAGGTCGCCACGTGACCAAAAACATAAATATGGGTCATAATTACTGCTTGTAAAAACAACCTGTGCTTATATTTTGGAGGACAGTCCTGTGTATTTGTGTATTTCAGACATATGTGTGGAAAATGTTTGTTTGTTTTTTTAATAAACAAATAATATAATTATTGTCTTTCCCCAGTGTTTCCTAATCCCTACACATGATCCTAAAACAAATTCAGGGGTCACAAGCAATTTAGTCACAACACATATTTAGCAGCATGCTGCTTAAGAAATGGGCTGTCTATGAATTGGATCCGCTCCTCACTCCTCCACAGCTCCACCATTTTGTCAAAATATGGTCACTTCTGGCTTCAGAGAAACAAGATGGTGACAGCTGAAATGCGGAACCCGAGGCTTCAACACAGGAGTCCACAAACCAATGAGTAACATCACTGTAGTCTCATCTATTATATTATACAGTCTATGGTCACAAGATGATGGGAGAAGTAACAGAGAAAAAAGAGAAATCTATAAAATATATATTAATGTTTAATTTTTTGGACTACTTTTTAGAAACAAACACTGATTACTTTCAGTAATGGGAACCAATGCCCTACACTCTAGTGACTTTTATTTTTTTTTGGTTTTGTCGTGGGATCAATATGTCAAAATGAAAAAATATGTTAAGATAAAAATAAATGTTACCTTCCCATTGTCCTTTTACTCATTTAAAAGCCATTCGCAGATAATCCACCAAACCCAGATCTTCCTATCTGCAGTTGTTTATACTAATTATACATTGGGAAAATTACTATGTTGGTAATTTGATGTCAGCATATTACCTATGGCTATGAGTCACAGGGTAAATAAATTAATTTCTCCACTTTCACCCTGTTCTGAGAAGTGGTTTTAACCTGCAGTTTTAATCACACACACACACACACACACACACACACTCCTCTGATTATGTAGCCTATTCTTGTTCATGTTTTGATACTATATACATTCAGATAATATTTGATGAATAACCAGACATTTCCATATTCATCTCAGTTCAACATGAGAAAAGGGAAATGGCTCTAACACTATTTAAAAAATCATGTCTGAAAATTAATCAATCTATGTAGGAGACAAATTAATTCAATTAAATTTTGCCCTTTCCTGAATGGTATTCAAGCTCAGTCTCATCCTTCAGCTAAGCTTCAGTTTTCACTTTTACTTCATAGTCAGCCTTTCAAATCGCCTCCACTTTACAGTTCGGAAGAGACCTTCATCTCAAACACACTTTTAAAAAGAGTCATTGGAATGTATTTATCTTATGTCATTCATTGTCGGCGGGGATGGAGGGCAAGTAAGCACACTGTCTGCTGAAAGTTTGTTACTGACTTGGCCAGTAGACTTTGATACAAGCTGATTGGCTTTTCAAACAGGTGACGTGCCTTATGTTCTAAAACCAGCCACTGGTGACAAAGCAAGCTGAGTTGAGCTGAAACCAGTTAGGTCACACCACTGCAACTTTTTTTAGCAATGTTCTAAAAAGACTTTGTCTTGTCAAGAATATTTGGTCTCAGCTGGGTTTGAAAGTAACCGTTTAAATGCATGTAATACTGTGAAAACTGTAATGTTCAATGTTCAGTTCAGAGGAAAAATATATGTAATGCTCTAATCAAAGTCAAATAACATTACATGCTCAGTACATTGTGTTAGTGGAAAAAATGCTTTTTGTTTTATCACTAGTTATGATGACCACAGTTGTCACTGTTAACTCATATGCAGATATAATGAAATATAATCTCAGTGTTACAACTGGTGAATTGTCTCTTCAAAGGTCAGCTCTAAGAAACCTTGCACAGTCCTTTTGATAATGAGCTTGAAAAACATAGTGCACATATTTCTGGAGGCGTTAAGCACTGACAGTCGCATTAAATCCTGTTCTTCTAATCAGTTTTATTTCATAGCATTCTTGCTGTAGGACTACTTCATATCTCACTCATCCGAGGGCTTGAAATTAGCCACTGGCAGGGAAAGAAAAAAACTCCTTGAGTGCCTACATGCTAATGAGAAAAAATGATGGGGATATTCATTTGAGCGAGACTAATTTTACCTGACATAATTTTCACAGGGCAAATAACCATCGGCAAATTAGGGCAGGATCTGACACGGTTGTGCACACTAACTTGTTGACAGGGCATGTTCCAGCATACACTAAAAGACAAATCCCACTGTTAATTACATTAACATACCTCTTCTCCCAAACTAATCCTGTTCACACAGACTTTACGCTACAACATAATACTGTCAAACCACATGCAGTCACACTAATGCTCTTGGTGATTCATAATGCTGTTGACCACTGGGTAAAATAGGTTCAAAGTGTGTAGGTTTGTCCGTTGCAAGGTTATGAGTGGGTAACAGCCTGCGTAGTAACAGATGGGACATACAGAGGGACAATAAGGAAGGCCAGGATGCTGTTATCTTTACACAAGGTGTACTGGAATCATATACAGTTAGTTTTATAAGATAATGTTCAGCTCTGAACTGCTGGGTTTAAGCTTTCATATCAGTGGTTCAGATTTACTTTGTTTCTTTTCCTTAATTTCAAGAAATTAAAAACTAATTGTTATAAACTGTTGCTTAAGTGTTTGGGGTAGATTTGAAATCAATATACCAAAAAAAACAAAACAAAACAAACAAACAAACAAACAAAAAAACAGTAAACTAAATCTTTACTGTTTTTCTGCCCTATCATTAATGTAGGCAGCTATGATATGCATCTGAAAAAACTGTGAAAAATTAGCTAATTCTCTGAAAAAGAAAAAAATACATTTGTGACAGTAATTATTTCTAGAATATAATATTTCTTATATTATTAAATATTATTCAAAAAATTAAATATGGGCGGCACGGTGGTGTGGTGGTTAGCACTGTCGCCTCACAGCAAGAGGGTTCCTGGTTCGATCCGGGGTGTGGGAGCCCCTCTGCCCGTTCTCCCCGTGTCAGCGTGGGTTCTCTCCGGGCACTCCGGCTTCCTCCCACAGTCCAAAGACGTGCAGATTGGGGATTAGGTTAACTGATAACTCTAAATTGTCCGTAGGTGTGAATGTGAGCGTGAATGGTTGTTTGTCTCTATGTGTCAGCCCTGCGATAGTCTGGCGACCTGTCCAGGGTGTGCCCTGCCTCTCGCCCGATGTCAGCTGGGATAGGCTCCAGCCCCCCCGCGACCCTCAAGAGGATGAAAAAATGTCACAAGGTGGGCACCATGGTGGTGTTATGGAAGTCAACAAATAATTGGTGGCTGGACAGTAAGAAAACAATGTATGTCAGAGAGAAGTCCACTTTATACAGTCTGGGGGTGTTGTGATGCACTGGAATTGACAATAACTGTGATATTTCAAGATGAAAAGTTGAAATCATGTTAATAATATTGTGTTAATTATCCAGCACCTATTAAATATTGTCTGTTCTTTACCTTATCGCATTGTCTTTCTCCCCCACAGCATCTGGTTGCCTGCTCTGTTTGTTGGACTTTGTTCAGTTATAGCTACAGACTCTCTTCCCCTCCCGACTCGTATTTTGATTTTATTTCATTTCCCATAATAGAGACAAAACACACAATAGACAGAGTAAAGATAAGTTTGCCTAAAGCTGTTATCTTTTTTTTATGTTCTTTAAACATCACGGTAATATTGTTATTGTGAACTTTTTTGGCCATTATAATTGTGAGATAAAAATCTGATATTGTGCCAGCCCTAACATATTGTATATTGTATAGGATTTGTCCAGTGGAAGTGGGGTGTAGGGGATTCATAGCAAGATCAGCTGTCTCGCTCCTGGGGGAACTCGGAGTGCGGGGACAGAATTTGAGGAAGACAGTGAGGGAAATGTCAGATGAAGCAATTAAATGTAGCCAGTGGATCTATAAGAGAAGAAATAATGTCAGTTGGGGGCCAGCAGGGAGAACTACTAAGCAGGGCACATAACTCCTTGAGATCAGGTGGAGAGATCCACTTCCTCTCAGGAGGAAATCCAGGAAGAGGAAGTATTTAAGTGTGGGAGTGGCCTATTTGAATCCATTTTGTTTGAGGCCATGCGGCAAGGTGAGTGTGTTTGCTGATCCTGTAAGTTTATTTAGCTCCTTTAACTTTAGCTTATATTGTAGTGATGGTGAAATCGAAGCTTCATGAAGCATTGAACCACTTTGACACACCTGCTTCAAGAATGACACACTGCTTCGAAGCATTTCATACAGTCAGAAGAGTGACATCTGCTGGCTGTGTGTCAGAACTGCATCTAAGTGAAAGACCATTGGGACTGCCTGTAACGAGGCCTCGCTCCCAGTAGTCACGTGATTGTGGGCGTGCCAAAGCAGGGATCGAAACACTGCCTCGGAACACTTGCGCTTCAATAGATCGACACTGTGTCAAGCAAACTGGCTCGAGCGTAACATCTCTATTATACTGTAGTTATGCTATGTAGCATGTGAAATAGAGTATGGTGAATGTGCTAGGAAAGGTAGTATCAGCCCTGTTTCTACCTGGAGCTCGCATGTACGGAGCCTGGGTGTGGTTGAAGGTGGCAGTGCTGTTTGGGCTGAGAAAGCCATGTGTAAGTAAGGTAAAGGAGGTTATTGGGTTGGTGCAGGGAGGGGAGCAGTGAGCCCTGGCATTAGGGGAGTGTCTCTGGGACGCTAGAGATCACTGTCTAGCCTCCTGGAGGTGTTGTGGGACCAACTAGACGAAACACTGGTGAAAGAAGGTTCCCACCCGATGACCCCAAAGACATGCTAGTTATCACTGCTCACTGGTTTGTATAGTTAAGCCTTGCCATATTTGCTTATCATAGGGCTTAGGTTATTCACTGAGTGTTGATCCTTTCTCTAGAGCACAAACTTCTTGTGTTTATATGAATATTAATCTAGTATACTGCTTGTTTTAGTTATTGTACTGTACAATAAATTAACATAAATAACCATTTACACACAAGAAATGACAATTGTCAGTGGCAGTGGCAGTGTGACTTAAGAATGTTACTGCTAATTAAAATAGACAGCCAACAGATGTCAGCAGTTTCCCTATTTTCTTTTAAAAATGCATTTTGGGAAAATTGTGTCATCAAGAACACACTCGGACATCAATTGTTATTTAGTATGCCTACTTTTCCAGTGTTAACACAGTGCATGGTCAAAACCTGCTTAATAGGTCTGTGTTGGGGCAAAGCAAACGAGTGTAGAGTCATGGTAGCAGACAGTGACGTAGGCGAGGATGGTTCAAGGCGCCACCTGGCGTGTGGCTGCGAGTCACTTTTCTGTACATTATTTCAACTCACCAGTCGGTAAACTCTACTCCTGCTGACTCTGCTTCCTTGCCAGGTCGAGGTACTCAAATGTTAACATCAGTAAAAACTGAGGAAAAGATGAAGATGAAAGAGCACCAGCTGAACTAGCATCGTGCCAGCCATTGTACAGATGTTGAATAACAAAGTGGAAGACCTCCGTGCCACCTCAGTTTTCTACAGGATATCAGTAAGTGTAATATCCTTTGTTTCACAGAAACTTGGCTAAATCCTGGATAGCGTCATTCAACCAGGTGACTCTTTTTCTATACCAATCTGACAGAGCAGAGGATTCTGATGAGAGAAGGGAAGGAATTATTTGCTTTATGGTGAATAAAGATTGGTGTAACAGTTGGAATGTGAGGTGCTGTCCTGCTCCTGCGCCACAAGGGGATACAATTGCTATGCGCTGTTCAGAGGCACAGAGTTCTAGGGAAATGACCATGAGGCCATCTTGTTGAGGTCAAGATATGTGACCAAACTCCCGACATATGCTGCCAGTAAAGTGAGAGATGGAATGAATCAGAATCCAGAGCATGTTCGACCACTGTCAGTGTCACCAATGGAAACACTGAACTCACTGAGTCTGTGGTGGATTTAATGTGTAAAATAACAGAGGTGACTGTACCCAAAACTACAGTTAAATCATTCCAAAACCAAAACAGTGGATTACCAAAACCATCCAGGATGCAACAGAAAATCACACTGCAGCCTTTCTGGAAACATGGACAATTATAGAGCAGTGGCCACAATGTAAGACAAGAGGAAGAAGGTCTAAATAAAAATAAACAGGATGAGAGAGTTAAAGGGATCGCGTTTCACTTGAGTTGTAAACCAGAAAAACAAGCTTTTTCTTTAGAGCTAATTCCATTTACTTTCTCATACATTTCATGGACATCCAGTTATTAGTTTTTTAAATTACCCAGTCATAGACAAAGCATTCGTAGAGGAAACATTTGACCTGACAGTATAGCAAGACAAAGGGCTAGGGAGTGACAAAAAAAGAAAAATTCCATCCCCCTTTCATAACAAGGCTGTCTTGTTATTAAGATCCCCATCCTTAAGCCCCGCCCCTCTTCTAGCAAAGCTACATGGCTAAGTAATTCTATTGTGTCACTGCTGTCAGCTGAGTCCAGTTTAATACTGCAGCATTGTTTTGGCTCCCTTATGGCTCGCTCTGCAGCCTAGACACAAACACAGTCATTGCACACAGAGCAGAGTTATGAACCATTTAACAATCGAAACGCTTTTTATGGCTTTGAATTGCTAAGTAATTCTTTCTTCTCATTTTTTTTTTTTTTTTTTTTACTCTGGTTTATCTGCGTCTTCATAATTGATTTTGTGTTAGATGTTAGATTTTTATTACCCTCTGAATCATGACCACTAAGACCTCTGCATCAACCCCACAGGGATGCTTAAGATTCACTGCAACAATAGTAAATAAAAACAAACGCTGATTAAGTGAGGAGACAAATCAGTGAGATGAAGTTACATTCTGGAGGATGACGAATTAAAAACATGGTCAGGAGAAATACTTATCAAAAAGCCAATATGTACTTTTTTGTGTTGTGAGGCTTCATCAGGCACAATAAAATATAAAGTGGTCAGAGGCACCTGGTAATATTTCAGCGCAGCAATGCAAAGCTCTAGCAGTGCTCAGTTCGGTGCAGCGGCCCGCAAAACTCTGCTTTACTTCACAGCCTTATGGACCTTTTATTTCTTTAGTGGCAGCTTCTATCATCATGTCTCTGAAATGTCACCTCAAGAAAGAAGCAGTGTTTAGTGGAAAGTGGTACCAGTAAACGTCATCTCACCGTACGTCCACCGCGTCCTCCATGACTGTCATGTCCGTCTTGCACTTGGCTGAGGGGTTGATGGCGAGCTCGGCGGGGGGGATGACAAAGCTTTTACTTAACGGCAGCCACATTCCTTCTCCTAAAGTGTACGTGAATCTGCAGAAAACAAGAGAGGTGGATTAAAAGAGTTAGGGTACAGGTTTGGCTTTTTAAAAGAACAGCAAAGAAACAAGGTCCAGTTACTGGAATGCGAGTGACAACAGCAGAGGAAACAGAGAACGACTGTGTCACGACACTCAAAATCTGTTAACAAAAAAAAAACCCAAAAAACAAAGACCATCTAAAGCAGGATTGGAAAGTTTCATCAAATGTGTTGTGCTGTGTAGAGGTGTAGCGAGACATCCTTATCTGTTTCTGTTCAATCAACAAAATTATCTGTCTCTGGATCTGTATTCAGATAGAAGACGCACAGAAGGTGTGGTTATACTGGAAGTCACATTAAATTGGGCAAATGTTGTATTTCCTAACCGAATATTCACTGGCAACAACACTTTTGTTTTTATGCTCCCATTTTTTACAGGTTTGAGTCAAAGACCTGAGACTTTTTTTGTTAAAATCTGTGTTAGTGAGCAAGTCTCATTTTCCATCATAATCAAAATTTGACGGATGTGGCATATTAAGATGCTGACTGAAACAGCATCATTACTGCACAGGTGTGCCTTGGAATGGTCACAATAAAAGGCTGCTGTAAAATGTGCAGTTTCACCACCCAACACAATGCCATAGATGTTTCAGGTTTTGAGGGGGCGTGTTACTGGCATGCTGACTGCAGGAATGTCCACCACAGTTGTCATTTGTGAACTGAATGTTCATTTCAGGATCACAAGTTGTTTCCAATGGCGTTTCCGTGAATTTGGCAGTACATCCAGCCAGCCTCACAACCGCACAAGTTGGTTACTACAAACTGTTGTGAGGTCAACAGAGGAGGATGATGAGCACACAACTGAGCTTCCCTGGGACTGTTTCTGACAGGTTGTGTAGAAATTCTTACAGTTATTGCATCAGCTGTTCAGGTGGCTGGTCTCAGATGGTCTCAGATGGTGTGGCTACATGCAGTCTGCAGTTGTGAGGCCTGTTGGATGTACTGCCAAATTAATGGAACCGACACTGGAAGCAGCTTATGGTAGTGAAATGAACTTTCAGTTCACAGGCAACAGCTCTGCTAAACACTTCTACAGTTAGCATGCCAGTAACATGCTCCCTCAAAACTTGTGACATCTGTAGCATTGTGTTGTGTGATCAAACTGCACATTTTAGAGTGGCCTTTTATTGTGACCATCTCAAGGCACACCTGTGCAGTAATGATTCTGTTTAATAAGGGTCTTAATATGCCACACCTGCCAGATGGATAGATTATCTTGGAAAAGGAGAAGTGCTCATTGACATGGATTTAAAGAAATTAGCAATCAAAATTTGAGAGAAATAAATCTTTTGGGTGCATATAGTCTTAAATCTTTAACTTAAACCTGTGGAAAATGGGAGAAAAAACAAACGTGTTGCATTTATATTTGTGTTCAGTATATATCTCTACATTACTATACTGAACTTTCCATCTACCTCTCTCTCTCTCTTTTCTCTTTATTTTTGTATTTTTAACTAAACTTGGTTTTATGAACTGTCTGAACCCCGCCCATAACGGAAATAAATAAATAAATGCATACATTTCCCCAAAAAATCTGAACAAATACAGGTAGCTATGAAATAAATGCATAACAAAGTAAATGTAGAAACATAAATATATAAATGAGTCAACAGAATTAAATAAAATAAAAAAAATATAATAAATAGGTTTTTATTTTTAATTTTATTTTGGTTCTTTTATGTTTTAGACTATAGCGTTCACTTTTCACTAACATGCAATAAATGAAATGGCTACTTCATGAATTCAAATTCCTATGTTGTGAACAGAATGGGCATTTTTATCTTGCAGCCATCCAAGTGAAATTAATTATTTGAAGAAACAGACATGTCAATAACGCCTTTTCTTCCTCCCTAAATAATAACAAGCAACTTCAGCTAGAATAAATATCTGTGACCATCACATCATTTGTGCTTCCCCGAGTAAGACTGATACAAACAATGAAAGCCAAAGACCATCTGAATTTACTGCCAACACAGCCAAAGCAGCAGTCTGTGCCTGTCTACAGAATGTCATTGTTTCAGTTATCTTTTTCCTTGTGGACGTCCCTCAGGAGTCCGCAGTCACAACAGCAGTTCTTTGAGGCTGTTCTTAGCCACAGCAGTGCTTAAGCAAAATGCTAACATCAGCATGCTAACATGCTTGCAGTGACAATGTTATCATACTGATGTTGAGCAGCTATAATGTTTATAATGTTCACTGCCTTGGTTTAACATGTTAGGATGCTAACATTCTCTAATTAGCACAAAACACAAAGTACAGCCGAGGCTGATGGGAGTGTCATTAGTTTTGGCCCAATATTGGGCAAATTGTCATTTTGACCTGACAAACAAAGTGATTACTAATCATTCACAAAGCACTGATGTCTACATTAAATTTTGTGGCAAACCTGTACCGTAGTTGACAAGACATTTTACATAAATTTGTCACCATCCATTCAGAAGATGTTGTGATAATTTACCAGCTAAGTTAAAATTTTGACCTGCTGGTGGCACTGAATGTAAACTTAGGGGATCACCAGAGTCATTATGCTTCATCTACTGGAGATCCACAATGTCTGTTCATTATTTCATGGCAATCCATCTAATCAATGTGGAGTAGGGAGGCACAAATTTATTGGCTACAAAATGGTATTGGTTGTTATTTGCCTTGTTGACTGGCAACGGCCCATTTTCAAATAAGATGACATTCAGCACTGGAAATGACCAATGTTTTTCTGGTGTGTCACATCAATTATGCATAGGCTAAATGGCTAAAAAACAAGGCTCCAGACTAGCAGCCAAAAACCTAAGCTTAAATTAATGAGCAGGTACAAGAAGATTATAATGACTGTTTGACAAAATGGTTTTGTATTCACAATGTTGTTTGACGAGATGGCTAATAGCTGCTGGCATCCTTGGGACAATAGAAAATACATTTGGGACAAACAGAGATCTTCCCTGGGACGCCATCTAGACAAAAGGGCGCGGTAAACTCACTATCGATGCCTCAGGGAACGTATCCTATTGTTTCCCTGATAATGATACATTCTGAACAACAAATCTGTGAAAGAGGAACGCTAGTACATGTTAGCTGTTAGCAGGTAGTGGCAAGACTTGACAGTTAGCAACTAACAGCTCACGGAGGTTTCTCTGAGTCACACTGTGATGTGCTCAAGCTCTATTCAGTACAAATGAGTGTTGGACAAAGGTAAATTATAACTTCTCATCATGTGTTCAATGTATTCTTGTAAAATGTTGCTTTTGGTGAGAATAATTACAGTTGTTTGAAGGACAAATTTGCTTACGTTTTCACAGCAGTACAAAATAGAGAGGGAATCAAGGTATATTATATATAATTTAAAAAAAATTGGTATTGGTATTGACTGTTGGCAAAATTGTTATTTCAAACACCAGTATAGGCCCATAATTTAAAAATGTGTGCATTCCTACTGTTGAGATATTCAGATAAGATCAAAGTTGATCGACCAACAGACTGACCAACAGACTGACTTTGCTTTTCCTCAAGAGAGCTAACAAATTCTTTACTGCTGACAAACAAACTGATCTTCATGTGTAAAATTGATGCAGCCCCCCTTTAGGGTTAATATTCCATCAAGGTCTAGTCTTCCTGTTGTGTAAAAACAACCATGTCACTACAAAATGTCTACTTTTCAAAGATGAATGTTTTCGCTGCATCAGTGATTTAGAATAATGGCATCGAGTTGCTCGGAGGGTATTTATATTACCTTTGAGCAAAGTTATCCTTTTTGCATAACTCTTTCTTGAAGCAGAAGGACACTCTGTGCTAATGGACGCAATGCATACAAAATGAGAAACCCTGACAAAAAAGGCCAATAGGAGTTTCCCCTGAGACAAAACACAGCTATAAATCTGTAAACAACAGATGTCTGGAAGAGGAGCTTTAAAACAATTCTTTATTTGTGAGTCAATGAAGATCATCAATTTTTAAACACTCTGCAGATGAAATGTAATACTTCCAACTTTAAGTTAAACAGTGCACGCTGAATTGCATTATTAGCACTGATGAATTATGCATGAATACTTGTAGCACAAAAGAGGGGAACTTGTTGATCAAATGGTTAACAACCATTTTTATGCAGACTAAACACATTTCCTCATTCACAATTGTTTAATTTGCATTTAATAAATTGCTAACTTAGCATAAGGAAAGGGCAGAAGATAGTGAGAACTGCATGCATTACCAGTCAATTTAAGAACAGACTGATTAAACCATTGTAGAAGTGGAACACTTAATTACATCCACCCAATTACTCCTTTTGTTTCAAAGTCAGGTTTTCTGTGGATCAAAGTGCTGCTGTCTTTCCATTTACTGGCTCTACCAAGTTATAATAAATCTATTAAAATGGTAATATTCCCATATTATTTTCCAGGAAGCTGTTACCACCTCTCCCATGTGTTATTTCACCGTCTCTTATGGGACTGTGTACAGCCGGAGTACTGAAATTCCCTGTGATGCATCATGACGTATATGGGTGACCACACGACAAATTAGCAGCCACTTAACGAGCACTACTTTATAATGGACAACTAGGGACTAGTGTTCCGCAATATGACTTATTTGGTTCACCCACAGAGAAACTGGAGGTGGAAAACACTAAGAGTTCCCGTGAGGAAACAGTTGTTGAGTGGAAAACATGTTTGCAGCCCTCAGAGGAACACCCCGCGGTTAATACTGTGTGAACGGCAAACGCTGTGTGTTTGAATGCTGACTCTCAGCATTTATCTCCTCCGACACGGGAGAATTTTTGCATGCATCCTCGAGTTTGCTTTGTTTTACTTTATCCTCTATACCACTGTGATTCTAATTGCCTCATTTGCTCCTGTGTTTAATGGTAATATGTGCTTTGGCAAACAAGATGATGGCGGCGTGGCTCTCCGAGCGCTCGCTGATATTCAAGGTCTTTTGCCGGCGCCTGGAGACGACAGGGTTGCTTGGCGAAGTTCAAAGCTTGAGGCTGAAAGATTTAAATTAGGATGGATGGCTGGGTGGGAGCAGTCTGAGGACAAAGACATTTTAAACTGCACGGCTGGACGGAGTGAGAAGTGAAAGGCTTCTTGCAGAAAAGATCCTAGCAGGGAGGGCGATGTATCAAAGCACTTCCTGGAGATATTAGTGCGATGCCAGCCTCCTCTGTCTGTTCCTAACGTAAAGACAATGCCAACAGCTGCAAGAGTGGTACACACTCTCTACTGGTTTCCTTTCTATTGTAAGCAGTAGCAAAAACAGTCTTTTTCTGTTTTTGTTGGTGTATTGTCATGGAAGGACTTGTGATGAAGGCAGTCGCACATGCTCTGTCAAATCTGCTCTTTCTCAATCCAGGAAACAAATCATTTGGTGAAAAATAAGCAGGTATTAACATTGTTAGCAACCTGTGTCACAGAGAAGTCTTCTGTTGTATGTTGTGTAAAATGGCTGGCAGTGAACATAGGAAAGGGGAATCCTGTTAACTACATATACTCTATTAAAGGCACATTTACTGCCATGAAACACTGGGGAAAAAGTTACTGGGAATGTTTAACATTAAGACAAATTCTCAACTTATTACTTAATGTTAGTGTGGTTATTTACTTAATACAGCATTTATTGATTTTGGCTGCTTGTTGGCAGGCAAAGAAGCTGCAGAACATGAATGATGTTCTGGTAGTCACTTTTAAAAGCTGAACTGGGAAATGTGTTAGCGAACACTTTCGTTACCTATCAGTTGCCTAATTACTCATCCAGTAAACACAAGGCAGAACTGGAGTTCATTTGGAGTTGTGTTTTTTCGCCACGTTACAAAAGGTTAATATTCACTCTGGTTTCATGGTGCATTTCATTTGCACTGCAAAGTTGGAAATCCAAGGTTCCTAATTAGGAATTTCAACTAGAGCGCCCCAGGCTCCCAAGACAGCCACTCAGCCTTGCTTCCAATTTTCCCAGCGGCCACTTGTGATATTGGTGTGAAAAAAAACCTGTGGCCCAAAGAACATTTTCTACAATGACCACCATTATAAAAGAGACACCTCAAACTGCAACCAAGGTTATGACTTTTTCGAATTTAAAGTCTACGAGCCAAGCAGGAACTAGTTGGTGGGGGCAAGCGTAAGAAAAACTACTGTACATATTTAGTGGGCCTCATGGCAGCAAACTTTTTGGGTGTACATGCCAGGCAAGCAGTTCTCATTGGACCGAATAGGTGTGGCCTTGGGATCCAGTACCCGGATCTAATAGCACACCCATGGAACACCCCCTTAAGTTGGATTTCTGACTTGCAAAGTCGGAGGAACCCAACCAACCCCGCCTTCAAAATCCAAGATGGCTGCTATGTGCATCAACAGTTGTGAAAGCTGTTCTGCCTAATTTGTGTCTCAATAAAACAGTCCTGTGCACAGGGCTGTGCAACTTCTATCTGTGGACGTGTTGCTCAGTGTTTTAATGCACAAAATACAGCATAATGCATTGTTATTAACTGGTATTGCTAACAATGGCTAACCTGGCTAAAACTGGTATAGCCAACAGCATCTTTGGAGAATGCTCAACTCAGGTGGGACATCGTAGAAAAGAAATATATTATAAATGCACTCAAACTGCGGAAGACAACATGACGGTTCATGTGATCACACTTTCACAAAAGTTATTGCAGCCCCTTTAATTAGTGCTGTCTGCCAATTGAACTCTCTTTTCCATTTAATTTAACAAACATGCTGCTCTAACATTAATCAGAACACAATGATTATCTGACCTGAGAGAAAATGAAGTGCCTCTGCTTCTCTTATTTGGAAATCTAATCTTTCACTCCATTACATAAGACTTTTAAAACTGACAGATGCAGCTACAGAAGGCACTCTGCAGCCAGAGCTCAACATCCTCCCTTAATCATGAGAGAGAGAGAGGAAATCAAAGCTAGTGTACCAGAATTAAAACAAGTTATTGGACTGTGCGATCTTTTGCGTGCCGTGCATTGTGCAGCACCATGGAAAAAGCAGTCGGGGAAAACAAAGTTTTGTGAAGTTTCACTTACCTGAAAATGCGATCAGAGGGCTGCTCTCCCATCACAAGATCAAAACCGCGCTGGAAGATGGTGTAAGGCCAGGGACTGGCGTGGAAAAAAGAATAGATCAGAGGAAGAGACAAAAAAGAGGGGAGAATAAAACGGTGTGTTAAAATCAAAGAGAGAGAAGCGTTGAATTTTTCAGTGTACCCATCCTCCTAATCTAAACCCCTTAAAATCATAAGCCATGTTTCAGTGTCTCACTTCAAGTCATTCCCGCCTCCCAGAGCCCCACAAATCACAAGCAGCATTACGATGTGTGCTGTGTGTAAACATGCTGATTGAAAAATGTGTTCGGCGGCAGCTGACATGCAATGTGACTTTGGCTCGTATCTATTTACCAGGGGAGGGGATAAGAGAGGATGACAGGATGAGACAGAATGGGAGAAAGAGACACAGAGAAGGGAGGGGGAGACAGACGGTGATGGAGAGAGCAGACCATGAAAAAACAGAGACAAAGAGGAAGAATGAGAGAGAGAGAGAGAGAGAGAGAGAGAGAGAGAGAGAGAGAGAGAGGAACATCGAGGGGACGAGACTGATGCCAAGAGGCAGAAGTGAGAGAGGGAGAATGATGGAGATTAATGGGGAGTGGCAGCTCGGGGACTAAACAGTCTGCAAAGTGAGAGTGTAAGGAGGAGAAGTGACAGCGGCCCGATGTCATTCTGAGCAAACTCCTACACTACTGTAAGCAAAAAGAACATCGAGGAAGAGGGGAGCCGCTTCCATGCCACAGGCTGTGGTCATTAAACATTTAAGTCACCCCAGGGTGCCCACTCTGTCACAGTGACGGGGACACAAGGAGAACACCAGGGAAATGAGACTCAGAGGTGCACAGTTGGGTGGGCTAACAGGAAGATTCAGATGTCTCAAAATATGTAGACCAAATAAAATCCACATTGTGAACATGCACTGAGGCTGGCATGACACACAGTGGAAATAAAGAGAAAATGGCATACTCTGCCTGCTGGTGATGTCGTAGACAAGAATTTAGTTCTCCTACCATAATTTATCTGTACCACTTATCTTCACTTCATGACTTAATGTGTTAAGGTGGTAATAAACAACTCAAACTGCTGTTCAGTTTATCAGTTTTGCTGATAATGCAAGATGTGTTTGAATAAATCTAATTTAATTTAATTCTAATAGGGTTTATTTACAACCTGTCGTCACAATTACAGTATGGTACATATAAACATAAAACAACAACATAAAACAAATATTTGACAACTAAATGAGCCATTGAGATAATATACTATATATACTGCTATATACTTTATTGTGATTGACTTTAACCAATTTAAAAGATAATTGACAAGATGTAATTCAACACTGACTCATTTTCCATTGATATTATTTATCAATCATTTAATTTTAAAATGAAACAGCAAAATTAAACATTTTGATTTAATTTTGTGGTATTCCATTCAATTATGTTTCTGTCTGTCATATGCCATCTCACAATTCATTCTTTCCCTGCTTTAACATTTAAAGGTTCCTTTTTGCGCTAGCTGTAATGTAAAGATGACGCGTGCCATCTTAAAATCAAATGAAGTTCAACCTACAGAGCAGGAATAGCTGGCTCTGATTGGCCAGCTGTAATGGGTTGGCAAGGGTCATGTTTGATTCAGACCAGTCGGAACCTAGTGTATTTGTATAGTAGTACTCTGTAGGGAGACTCCTAACACCATACAAATTAGTTGTAATTCTAAATTGAAACTAACAGCTGTTAAAAAAAACGGCCTCTTATACCTGTCTTCTACCAAAATTAGTGCATGTATGCAGGTTTTTTAAACACCAGCAAGCCCCCTTGGAAAAAAGTACACAGCTCTGCAGAAGACAAGTATGCCCTTTTTTTTTTTTTTTGACTGGTGTATCATGTTTGATGTCATGGACAAGCCAAAAAAAGAGGTTAGTAATCAGTAGACAGCAGCATGGTGGCCTCTCTCTCTTTCAAACTCTAATGGGTGACTAATGGGGCTCAAAGTAAGTTCAATCAGGAAGACTTTCTTTGAGCTCATCCATTTACGATCCTCTCTATCCCACTTCCACTGCCTCCTCTACCTTCCCTATTCGACTATGGATTCATCACCTTCCCTAAATCATACCATCTCTATAGGGTCTAATTGCCAAAAACTTTCCATAGTTGTCATTCTTACGTGCACATGTTAATAAATATTCTTTTTACTAAGAAAAAAACAAAAGAAATGAGTCTCGCCTGATTGAAATTTGGATCAGTGTTTAAGCACTGTTTCTACGGAGACAGACAGTATTTTGTGGTGGCATCTCATTGCATTTCACCGGTAAAGGGGCTAAAATTAGCAAGTTCACCCAGATGGTTTATTTCCATCACTGCCGATCAGAGCTGGAGCTGATCAATACCCATGACTACCGCAAAGTCATCTGACCCAGATGTGAATGCTGATTATAACCTTTCCCATTACAATGAAATGCCAGATGTAAGCAAGCGTCATTGTTTTTTTTTGTGCAGTGGGAAAGGGGCTTTACTGATTATTAAACCCCAGATACAAAAGTGATTAACTACTTCACTTGTTCCTCACTCCTAAGGCTGGGCAATATGGAGAAAATCAAATATTACAAAATACTGGTTAAATACCGTGATATCACTATTTCAATGATATTGTAGGGTTGACTATTTATGTTTTCACAAAATATGGTCTATTGGATAAAAGCTTATATCAAGGTACATATACATTTATTTTGCATATACATTCTCTGGAAGATTAATTGAAAATCAGTTTATATAAAACATAGCCAGCTGGAAATGTTTGTTTTTGGCAATTAAGTACCTGACAAATCGAGGTACTTCATCACATTAATCACATAGAAATCCCATTGCTATAATTGGAAGATTGATGAGTATGGACTAATGCGCTAGTAACATTTTAAAAAGCATAGATACAATGGAATTAACAGTATAACACAATCTCTGACATTTGCTAAATGTGTGTCTTTGCAGAGTATGGTCTGATTTTCTTCAAAACTGGAAGTAAAGGGGGGAAAGACAACTAATAAACTAAGTAAATAACTAATCCCACAGTAATCCCATGGTATATGAGGTCACAGAGGGAATTGTCGACACTGTCTCTTTTTGACGTGAGTGTGAGCAGTTTCTGGATCAGTAGCACCCATACACATTCACCCTGAGTGGTCACCCAGTGGTTGGCACTGTGGCTGAGGTGTTAGCCAAATGTCAAGGACTTTTTAACAAGCAGATGTGAACCCAATTAAGCGTTTATATGACTTCCTGGGACGGGGGTCTGAAACAGCATTTTTCAATGCCAAAAGATATCAAGTCATCACTTGAAATCATTATTGTAATATAGAAGAAGTGACCTTGCACCCAAAGAGATGAGAGGACCAAAAAGCATGATAAAGTGCCCACAACCTTACTGACTCACCATAGGCCAGGACGTGATTTATTGGTAGCGCTAAATTTCACACAACTGTCTTTTAAGTCCACAGCTTGAAGTATTTTTGGTTTAGCGGCACAGTTTTAGACATAAAGATGGCTTTGGCATGGAGACTACAAATTTATAACAAAAACCCCTCATTACAGTGTTTGAAAGAAATTAAATCTAATGGAAAAAGTATTGTTTGTTACAATGTGGTTATTGTAGGATTCAGGATCTTTGGAGTTAGAATATCTCGGCCTCTCTTGCTTCAGTTTTGATGTTTCTCTTAAAAATAAATAAACAAATAAATTCTGTCTCTTGTGGTTCCCCCAACTCAATATTAAATTGCCGGATTACCCCTGTCATTATTCACAAATAGATAAACAAAGCACAATAATGTAGTGTGGTCAGCCAGGCAGTAAGATTTGGTAAGTAGGTTTAGTAATTACTTTCTTAAGCTTAACATGTTTAAGTCAATTTAAATTAAGTCAAAAGTTATTTGTGGAAGACATTTACTGTAAAAACAAGTGTTGGCCAAAGTGCTTTGCAGTCTGTCTGCCTCATTATAAAAGTAGAACAGAACAGATTTAAAACAATGCTTTAGTTATATTAATTATTAAAGGGACTCAAGCACAATTGTAAAACAGTAGGTCTTTAGATCTAAAATTGGCAGTGGATGGGTAATATCTGACAGTGAACATAAACTGTTCCACAGTCTGGGAGCAGGGATGAAAAAACGCTCAGTCACTGAACTTTGACTGGGAACATGATGAGGAATATCTGATCTGAGGATCTGAGGAGTCTGAGGGTAGAACAGGGACTGAGGAGACCAGAGATGTACTCTGGTGCCAGTCAATGCCATGCTTTAAAAACAAAATAATATTAAATATGTCTGTATTTGCAAAGGGGAGATTTGGTCTTTCTTCCTGGTATCAGTGAGGAGTCTTGCTGCTGCATTTTGAGTTAGCTGCAGGCCACATATGGATGACTCCCACATAAGTTAAATATAAGGGCTACAGTAGTCAGGATGTGGGGGAATAAAAGCATGTTAGATGGTCTCCAAATCTCTCCAAAGAGTCAAAAATGTATTTCTGCTATCAAATCTCATGGAAAAGCTGCTACTAGTGACATTTGTGTTTCAAATTTTAAAGGGCCAGTTCACCCCAAAATAACAATGTTTCCTCTTACCTGTAGTGCTATTTATCAATCTAGATTGTTTTGGTGTAAGTTGCAGAGTGTTGGAGATATCAGTGGTAGAGATGTCTATATTCTCTCCTGTATAATGGAACCAGATGGCACTCTGCTTGTGGTGTTCAAAGTGCCAAAAAATACATTTGAAAAACTCAACAGCAATGTCTCTTTCCGAAAAGCATTACACAATTACTCAAGATAATCCACAGACCTTGTTGTGAGCAGTTTCATGTGGGAACTATTTTCTTTCTGCTGAACTACACCCACCAACTGTGTCACTGCGCAGAAGGAAAAGTGCATCTACTGCTAGCTCATCTAGCACTACTGAGCTAGGTAATGTTACAGCTCAGCTGAGAAGGACGCCATTAATGTTCACAGCTTACGCTATCACAAGCACAAGCCTCTCATCCATGAGTAGATGCACTATCATACAGTGACTGTATTTAACTGTATAATAACTCTGTATTTTATGTTCAGGTGCTCCAGCAGTTTTGTCTGATTCAGAATATTAACTGACATTGGCAGCATCACCGTTCTTTTTGATTTATCTGTTCAACCAAATGAATGGCCTTGTGTGATGTGAAGGCGGATTTCCCTGTTGTAAATTGTTTTTCCACCATTTCCCTCTGCCTGGTAATGAGCAATCATAAACCATCAGTAGGTGATTATCATAACTTACCCCTGATTGGGCCCCCACTCGCTGCGGATGCAGAGGTGCTTGTGGACCGGGTCCTTCATGTAGCCGTCGAGGCAGAGGCATTCTCCTGCAAACAGGAAGGCAGTGATTCAATCATGTTTTCATTATAGTCAAGCTCTTTTTAATTCATTGGAGAATTCCCTTTGCTCCTCTCCTTTAATTTTACTCCACGAGAGCTATCCCAAAGATTAGCCTCTTAAGGCAGTTAGAGGATTCTCAATCCTCTCATATTTTTAATGATGTAGTCATGTTTTATTTGCAGCTATTTGAGCCATATTTTTGTCCAAATTACTTCAAAAGCTCACAAAGTTTTCCAGCAGGGGCGCTTCAAAGGAGCTGCTCTAAAAATGTCAGTTAATGGCCAAAGGCAACTAATAAAAGCAATGGTCCTCCCTGCTGTGCATCATACCATCAGATGGTTTTCTGACACATTTGATCAGGACACATGTGAAACACTGGCGCACTGCCATAACCTGTATTTTTTGGGCGGGTGGTGGTGGTGGTGTGTATGTGTGGTTGTTAAAAATCCATGGCTCTAATTCTGCATAATAGGTTCTGGCCCTTTAGCAGAGCAGGCCTAAAAAAGGGCTTGTTTTACTTTGTAGTGTCTTCAACTTGTTTCTTCTTTTCTAGCAACAACGCAACCAACCAAAGACCTTCTCCAATAATGGCTCCACCTAATATAAGCGCACGCATAACAGCTTCTTTGAATTACAGCTACAGGCCTACAGTCAGCTCGTAAATTTGTTCATACCTTTCAAAGTACTCACATATATGAAAAGTTCTTACTTAGTACACCATTATTATTCGGAGAAACAGCTGCATTTTATGTTTCTTAGCGTTTGTTCGAACCAGTTTTTAAGACCGCTAGTCTAGGCCTGTCGCGATATGCAATAAGTCAGTTAATTGCACGGTGAATTTAAAGGGAGACGGTAACTTTTCCGGCCACAATTAATTGACATATTCATGCGTGTTTGTTTTCCTCATCTCTCTCCATTAAAGAGACTGGACGACAAGAGCGTTCACTGCCGTGCATCGTCTGGCAGCCAGGTGAGTTGGTTCATTAGCGTAATGAAGGGAGGGAAAGCTCTTGTCAGCGAGTGTCTTTGTCTCTGTGGGGGAGGCAGGGCTATGGGCTACACACACACACACACACACACACACACACACACACACACACACACAGCGTGATCTTCGTGAGGGGGAGACGAGGAGGAGAAAAAAGAGAGCGTAAGAGAAAGACAGGGAACTTGTTCCTAACCAAATGCCACGGCCCCTGTGTGGGAGTGTTTTGTATTTAAACCAAATGACAGAGGAGAGCCCAGTAATTTGGATGAGCCGGTGTGCCGGGTTTGTTCTTTTTTTTTTTTTTTCTCTCTCCGCCATCTCAGTCCTTTTTTTTTTTTTTTTTTTTCTTTTTTTCTACTTGTCTGCATTGGTCTTCATGGCTTAGCGCCACTAAAGGGTGTAAGCTTGCAGTCAAGTATTTTATACCTATAATGCGTGGTTGTGACCGTCACCCACCCTCCCTGGAGACTAGCCTAACAGCCTTTATTGGAAAAACTTCCTAATAGGAGTCAGAGAGGGCCGTGATACACCAAAGTGTGTCAAGGGGAAAGTAAGGAAACAAGCAAGGGGGAGGGGGCAGGTGCTTAAGTCCTGAGTTATATAGTGACAGTGCATGCGGAGAAGAAGGAGGAAAAACAAACAAACAAATAAACAAACAAACGAAAAAAAAAACAGGGGAGAAACAGGCAGTGTAGCTGATGTATTGTGGCCTTGAGGTGGTTGTGCTCCATGCAGATTATCAAAAATAAACATATACATGTCTACTATACTGTAGTGAAAAACAAAAACAAAAGAGAAGTCTATACTGAACACCAAAAATGTGAGAGTCTTGGTGGAGGGGGAAAGCCCGATTGTAGAGAAGAGTTGCCAGTGCGGTGTGGTAGGTTTGAGAAGCAAGTGGGCCCCTTTGGAGTGATCCCATCGGTTCTTTGTGATGCATCACGGAGCTGAAGTATCGAACATGCGTGTGTGTATTTGAACCCTCCCAATGTGTTTATGAAAACCATCACCAGGGTCCAGGGCCAGCCCTGCGGGGGAAGGGGGGCGGTATGACACCCCAAGACCGCAGGAGCGCCCAGACCCCAAGACCAGGGAGCCGCAGAGGCCGCAGGTCACCACGCAGGTCCAAGGACCCAGGGCGGCAATGGCCGGCACCCCCAGAGAGCCAGAGACACACCCCAGACAGGCGGGGCAGGAGGGCCCGCCCACCCACCGCCCGACGCGGACCGTCCCCACCCCCCCAACCACCACCCGCACCCAAACACCCGCCCGCCCCCACCCGCGGACGCACCCAGGGACCGCCCCCGACCCAAGGAGCCAGGCGCGGGGGCCCGGCACCACCCCCAGGGAGAGAACCAGCACCGCACCGGACAGGCCCGCACCAGGCGCCAGCCACCAGCAGACGCCGGACCGGACAGTAGTGAGAGCCCACCCAGGCCCGGGCGGACGCGGGAGGCAAGGAGGCGATGCTGCAAGGCATATGTCCCCGGCGCATCGGGAACCAGGGGACCGCGAAGGGCCACCCGCCCGAACCCCCCAGGACGGGCCCCCACCAACACACAGGAGAGAGCAGCCCGCCACGAGCAGTCAATCCCCCATCGGGACCCTCTGGCAGAGGGCCCATAAACCACAGCCGGTCAGGAGGCAGGAACCCACAGAGCCCCCAGGGCGCCACCCAGCCCACCCGCCACAGGGCCACGGGACCCCCCAGACACCGGGAACCCAGCCACACCACCATGATGTAAATGGGCTCCCTAGCTCCAACCCTCAGCCCAGGAGGGCCGGGCCCCACTAGCCACGCCATGCGTATCTACAGTGTGTGTAAACCCACCACCCCCCCTCTTACTATGATTCTCCGATCCCTGACGGAGAAACATTAACCCTACACCGTGAATGTGAATGTGAGTGCCCATAAGTGTGATGTGGTGCATTAAAATTGAGGGACATAGGAGACAGTTGGGGGCAAGGCTGATGGCTACAGCACACTGCTGTCCTGCAGCCCGTGCAGCCATAGGCACCTGGAACCTGTTCCCATCTGTCCCACAAGATGTAGGTGTATGTGGTGCTTTAAAATTGGAGAACAGATAAGGATGGGCCGGGGGGCAGCATGGAGGGCTACCGGACACCACTGTCCCATAGCCTGCCCCATCATGAAGCCCCCCAGTCCATCAGTGGTCTGCACCTCGAAGAGTGAATGTATGTGGTGCATTAAAACTGTGGAATGTGTGGTGAGTGAACTAAATGTGGTTTAGGAGGCCAGGCCAGTGTAGGCCCGGCCCGAGGGCTGGAGGGATGGATGGGAGGGGCTGGAAGGTAGCGCCAACCAGACCCCGGCGCCGCGAGGCCCCCAGCGCCCATGGACAGCGGGCCAGGCGGGCCCCAAGGCCCCCGCAATGGTCCCGACCTGGGCCACACCGCCCGCAGCAAATCGACCCCCAGCAGAAAGATGAGGCGCGCCACCAGGGTGCACAGACGACGGGCCCCACCCAGCCCCCCCGAACCCCGACGCGCAGGAGCACAGGCCAACGTGCAACCCCGCCAGTACCCTCCCGGACCACCACAGACCCAAAGCCGGACCCCCAGCCCATCTGACCCGCCCCCTACTGCCGGCCGCACAGCAACGGGCAGGCCCACACTGCGCAGCACCAGAACAACCCCCGCGGGCAGCACCCAGCCCCCACACCAGGCCCCCCAACCCGGGGGAGGACCCCGGGCCCGCCCGAGGCCGGGAGAGAGGAGCAGGGAGGGACGGGGAAGAGGGGGGAGGGAGGAGGAAGGGCAGGAGCGGAGCGAAGGGGGGGGGAGCCCACCCACCCCGCACCACCAGGGGCGGAAACAGCCCCCCAGGGGGGACCGGCCACGCCGCCCCAGGCCCAGGGAGCACGAGGAGACCCCGCCCCCCCCCCCCCCACCGGCACACAGGGCGAGCAGTCCAGACGCACCACCACCAGGGGAAAATGCCCGGCCCCGCGATCCCCCACAGAGCCAGGGAGCAGGCCCGGATTCAAGGGGAAGAAGGTGCACCTAACACATGCTTAAGACCTTGAGTTCTGATGAACCGCTGTGGTATATTGTGGTGAGAGAGATAGAGGGATTAGGGGTTACATCATTAACAGAAACACGTTACATATTACACAACAGACTTTCTTGAGTTGTAATATTTATATGTACAGGTGGCATATGCTTAGTGGCACTATACAGACACGTTTAGTGAGTGAATAAATGGTGACCATTTTTCTGTAAAGTATGATAATTGGTTTCTGTGGCCAGCAGATATTTTCTCCAGCGAAATATGTTCTACAAGGAGATTCAGCCAATGGTTGATGTTGAGGGTCTGTTTATCTTTCCAATTGACTAGGATTGTTTTCTTGGCGATGGCGAGAGCTACAAGAAGAGAGTTGCAGTGGCTGTTTGGGAGGTCAATTGTCATCAGGTCACCAATTAAGCACAGGTTGGGAGATAATGGGATCCTGCAGTCCAAAATGGAGGAGAGTTTTTGAGTGACTGTTGACCAGAAGTGCTGGACGGGTGAACATAACCAGAGTGCATGAAAGTAGGTGTCTGCAGTGTTCTGAGTACACTGAGTGCATGCCGGGTTTGTTCTAAAACCATCTCAACAAAAAGAGCGAATACGACCAACTTAACTGCACACCTGAGAGTGAGAGACTGACAGTCTGTTTTTTTGTATTTATACGGTCTTTATTTGTTTATTTCGGATATTTAAATTTTCTTTTTTTGCATTCCTAAATATTCCCGTGAAATAAATGTTTATTTCTTTTTAAAAGGGTGTACTATATATAGTTTAAAAAATGGTCTAAAAACAACAAAATTACAACAATAATAAAAATGGTCTTAAAACCACAATATTATGAAATATTATCGCTTATCACAATGATTTCTGACGCAATTAATCGCCCAGCAAAATGTGTTATCATGACAGGCTTACCGCTAGATTTTCAATAGCATGGTAAGCGAATGAGCTAGCTTACTCACCAAACGTCAGTTAGTGACCTGGCTAATTGGTTGGGCTATTGTGGCTGATTGGCACTACCATGTTCACAGGTAGCTAGCATGATACTAGTTAGCTTTGACAATAGTTTGGCAACTAAAATGACACAAATCAAACAAAAAGTTTGCCAACTAGCTTTGGGAATAGCCATGCCACCAAACTAGAGGGCTGCATTGGGATTGGGTCCTGCGGGACCCAACGCAAATCTTGTAGGAGCAGGCGGTTTGAACTTTGCTGCGGGCGGGAATGGGCAGCTAAAAAAAACACTGCAGCATCGGGATATAGCCTATAGCGACAGGATGGAGTCAACAAATGATGTGGAAAAGAAGCTCAAACAAGGTCTGAAGGCGCGCTGAGCCCTCTACTTCCCAGCGCTCTCAAAGCTGGCGCGTTTCATCTTCAGTATCCCCGCATCCAGTGCGCCTTCAGAGCGGGCCTTTAGTGTCTGTGGGCGCATCTTGGAAGACAGATGCACGGGATTGGGACCGCAGTCAGTCAGCAACATTCTCTTCCTCCACAGCAATATTATGGCCAAGTGATTCATTTGTTAAATTCATTTGTTAACTTTGTTTATTTTATGTTATTTATTAGTGTTATTTATTTAATTATATAAAGAGGCGTGATGATGCCGGCGTTATTGAGCATAGGCTACCTAAATTTGAATGTTTTTATTCTTTTTTTTTTTTTTTTTTTTTCAAACAGAAAACCTGCGACATCTGGCTAATAATTTTAAAACTGCTGTTTTTCATGTCGTTTATCATATTGTATTTTTTGCAAAGCAGTCTATTTTTATGTGCCTTGTGATGGTGCAAAGTTTTTGATAAAACAAAGTTATATTTAAATTTATTGTGTAGTGTTGTCTATCTGCTGATTATGTTCTCATTAATGTTTCTTATTCAGGTCTCTCTTAGAAAAGAGACCTTAACCTCAATTACTGCGTGATTATATAAAGGTAGAAAAATAAATAAAATACAGAGGAGGAGAACAGAATATGAAACAGCCTTTATTTCATTAAAAACTAAATGAAAACAATGAAATAGGAGCGCTATTCCTGACCAGTGCGTCAAAAGACATGCAGGCCAGGGAAACGAAACAAACAACCCCATGGATCTCTTTATAGTCTATAAAATGACGTGTTTTCTCCTGCGGGACGGGAGAAGACACAAAATCAATGCATCTCTATTATTGTGCAGGCATAAATTCTCAGAGTTTTGCGGGTGCGGGTGGGAGTGGACATATACATTGCGGGAGCGGGCGAGAGTGGACATATACATTGCGGGAGCAGGCGGGAGTGTAACACACACGTTGCGGTTGCGGACAGTAATGGTCAGAAATTCAGCGGTAGCGGGCAGGAGCGGGATGAAGAAAACAGTCCCGCGCAGGGCTCTACACCAAACCTTCAATTCCAATTTTTGTTGAATTTTAGTTGACCACTAGGATTAAAGATGTTTGAACTTAAGTGAACATTCCCAGATATCCTTAGTTGTATGACTCCATCAATAAACAGAGCAAAGAAAAAAGCAGAAAGGAGAGAGTTTGGAAGAAAATAAGAGCAACTCGATTTTCTGTCTGAGGTGTCTCACACAGAGTTGTTGCCTGTTCTCTTATTCCTTGTGGCCGAACAGCATATCCTGAAAAACTTTGTTTTGTGTCTAAAACCATCTTTCCTCTTATCTTGGAGTCAGCAAGAACACCAACACTCTGACTTTAAAAAGAGCGACAGTTCTCCATTCCTATCTGGTGAGCCAACTGGTCATTTTTTCATCTCCACAGTGCCATCATCATGTTCTGGTATTGCTATTGTTCCACTTCTAAAAGAATAACAATGGTTCTTTGCTGTTGTTTTATCACCCAAAAAAAATACAATTTAAATCATGTTTTAGTATGTTGCCCATCTAATTTGCACCATCTCTACAGTTCCTGAAATGCAGTGGGAACACAAATACAACTGGAGGTTTCTTGGTAGTTCCTAACTTTTTAGTTCCTGGAGCTTAATTGCACAGTGAACAAAGGACTGCCAGACATCCTTAAGTGTAAATACACAAATTAAGTTTGTATCCTTACTCCAAATGTCTGGGTTTAATAGACTTAGTTTGTATTTTTCACAGTTATCTGGCTGGTCCCATTGACTGAATGACATCCTCTACCTAAATGGGAAGTGATTAGATCAGTGATCAGTCTAATGAAAAGACACTTGGCACTGTCATTATTTACTAAAGTAAAGCTTGTGTGGGACTGTGATTTCCCAAAATCCACTTAGCACTCAGGCCTAAGGCACCATTTTGGGGCAATTGCTAATAGGATCACATGCAACACTGCTCAACTGTAACTGCCTACAAATGGAGGCACAGTGATGATCTAAAACTGCTTGTAACCCCGGGTTCAGGACCCAAAGTGGAATCGTTTGATATGCAGACACTGAGAATCTACTGGTATCTGTTTGATGAATGTAAAAAAAGAGAGACATAGAAATAGAGAGAGAGAGAGAGAGAGAAACAGCAATGTCCAATGCCTCAGCAATGGGATAGAACAACTGAGTGGTGGAGGGGTTCTGTGTATGTTCTGTGTTGGCATCCTCCTGATGAGCGAAGCCTTTTAGCAAAAGAACAGTGAAGCATCAGCTTTTTGTTCTGCTGTCAGCTCCCAGGAGAACTGTAGGCCTTGACTTTGCTCAGTATGAGTGATGGGGCCTCACCTATGGTTTAGAGGGTTACTCAGGGGTAACGTGTACAACATGCTCTGCTCATGCTCAATAGGAGGCAAGTGAAGGGCACAGGCCCTGGGCTTATACGCCACTGTTAATGGAAAAGGTCAACTGTCAGTACCTGCCAGGCTGAAGGAAATCAGAGTTACTGATTTTCTTGCTCATGTTACTTGAAAAAAAAGAAAAGATATGACTGAGGCAGTTTGTGATTTTTTTTTTTTTTTTTTTTTTGAGGCAGTGTATATTTGATAGCTCACTTATATTCAAGAGAATCTTTGTGCACTCTTCAGTTGAGTCCATATCAGTTCTAGGACTAGGTCAAGTTACTCGAGATCTAAAGAGGGTTTGCATGAGAATCTAGAAAACAAAAATGAATGAATTCTTTTAAAGATAAAGACAAAAACAGATAGTAAACAATTTCAATAAGGAAAGAAACACAGGTTTAGATGATCAGCTTTTAATCAGTTTAGCCAAATGACGAATTCAAAATGACCATGCCACATACTAAATTAGTAATGGTCCATGCTGTGTTGGCTAGCACGCAGCTATGCTTAAGGCTTACATAAAAAAAATCTAACTTATATTCTGTCATCCACATTTATTACCAACGAAATCAGTTGACAAAATCTCCTATCAGAATAAAAACAGTCACAGCACAAGCTTGTGACACTGGTCTTGATTTGCGTGCTGGACTCCAAGTCCAAAAACATTCAGAACTCACTTAATCTTAAAGTGAAAAAATAGTCTGACATCTTGGTAATAATCCCTACAGTGGTTCAGTAAGGAACCATTGTGAACAGACTTTGTTTTGTCTTCTAAGTAAGTTTCGTGAACTCCGGTTTTTGTTAGACTTTTCATGTTTCTTGCCTTAGCTAGCCACAGAAGCTGGGCTAAGCATCAAATTTGCAGTTTGATTTTTTCATGTATTCTGTAGTTAATGCTTGCCCCTTCGACATTCTCTATCTGAAAAGACTTCTGTTCTGTTGAGTGGATACTAATTGGGCCTAGGGGTGTGCGATATGGACAAAAAATAATATCTCAATATTTTGGAGGATTTTGAAGAATGATAATTAGACGATATTCTTTTAAATATGTGTTTTTAACCCTTAGATGCACGAGTGAGTGGACCCTACACTCTTCCATAAGTGGGTCAAAAATGGCCCGTGTTTTTATGTCACTTTTGTCATTTTGGTTAAGAAAAATCATTTTTATTATATTTTGGTCCACATAAGAATGATTTCATGGTTGAAATATTTTTATTTTTCAGGTTTTTTTTTTTTTTTTTTACATTTTTAACATTTTTAAAACATTTTGAAAATTGGAAACGAAAATTACACAACAGCAATAGAACAATGTCAACATCCATTTTGTGCGTGTGGTGTGTGTGTGTGTGTGTGTGTGTGTGTGTGTGTGAAAGAGAGTATATGCGTGTGTGTGTGTGTGTGTATGTGTAACTGAACGATCCTGTTCAGTTGGATTTCCAGGTGGACGACCGACACCTACACCTGGACAATAGTCTGGGTCCTCATCGTCTGATATTTCAGATTCTGAGTCCAATCCCATAACTGCCTCTTCATTCAGCATCCTTACAACCATTTCAGCTGTATACCTCGCAGCCATAACACTTTGGATGAGGAAACATAAAACGAAGAGAATGTTTTGAATGACAAGCAAACCTATTGATCAATATGTAGCTATATAAATAAATGCACACACGCACGCACGCGCACACACACACACACACACACACACACACACACACACACGTGCGCGCAATACATACAGTAAAGTACATATATTTATCTAGCTAATGTTAGCTAGCTATTTTTGCAAACTATAAAATAGGCAAATTTGATGATAGATGATAAGAAACACATACTCTTTCACACAATATTCAATCACACACACACACACACACACACACACACACACACCAGATAGGGAGTATACTGCGAAACTAGAGGCCATTGTCTGTGTGGTCCACAAAATATAAATTCCAGACAGTCACAGATGATAAGATTCAAAGGTTACCATGAAATTCCATAGGAAATGAATGCGGGTCATTTTTGACCCACTTATGGAAGCTTGGGGTAGTAATACAAAAACTATAATTTTGTAAAATGTACAAAACCCAAAACCAGTGAAGTTGGCACGTTATGTAAATCGTAGATAAAAACAGAATACAATGATTTGCAAATCCTTTTCAACTTATATTCAATTGAATACACTGCAAAGACAAGATGTTTAATGTTCAAACTGAGAAACTTTATTTTATTTTTTTTTTGCAAATAATCATTAACTTAGAATTTAAAGGCAGCAACACATTGCAAAAAAGTTGGCACAGGGGCCTTTTTACCACTGTGTTACATCGCCTTTCCTTTTAACGACACTCAGTAAACGTTTGGGAACTGAGGAGACCAATTTTTGAAGCTTTTCAGGTGGAACTCTTTCCCATTCTTGCTTGATGTACAGCTTAAGTTGTTCAACAGTCCGGGGTCTCCGTTGTCGTATTTTACGCTTCATAATGCGCCACACATTTTCAATGGGAGACAGGTCTGGACTACAGGCAGGCCAGTCTAGTACCCGCACTCTTTTACTATGGAGCCATGCTGTTGTAACACGTGCAGAATGTGGCTTGGCATTGTCTTGCTGAAATAAGCAGGGGCGTCCATGAAAAAGACGTTGCTTGGATGGCAACATATGTTGCTCCAAAACCTGTATGTACCTTTCAGCATTAATGGTGCCTTCACATATGTGTAAGTTGCCCATGCCTTGGGCACTAATACACCCCCATACCATCTCAGATGCTGGCTTTTGAACTTTGCGCCTATAACAGTCCGGATGGTTCTTTTCCTCTTTGGTCTGGAGGACACGACGTCCACAGTTTCCAAAAACAATTTGAAATGTGGACTCGTCAGACCACAGAACACTTTTCCACTTTGCATCAGTCCATCTTAGATGAGCTCGGGGCCAGCGAAGCCGGCGGCGTTTCTGGGTGCTGTTGATGAATGGCTTTCGCTTTGCATTGTAGAGTTTTAACTTGCACTTGCAGATGTAGCGACGAACTGTAGTTACTGACAGTGGTTTTCTGAAGTGTTCCTGAGCCCATGTGGTGATGTCCTTTACACACTGATGTCGGTTTTTGATGCAGTACCGCCTGAGGGATCGAAGGTCACGGGCATTCAATGTTGGTTTTCGGCCTTGTCGCTTACGTGCAGTGATTTCTCCAGATTCTCTGAACCTTTTGACGATATTACGGACCGTAGATGATGAAATCCCTAAATTTCTTGCAATAGCTCGTTGAGGAATGTTGTTCTTAAACTGTTCGACAATCAGATCACGCATTTGTTCACTAAGTGGTGACCCTCGCCCCATCCTTGTTTGTGAATGACTGAGCATTTCAGGGAAGCTGCTTTTATACCCAATCATGGCACCCACCTGTTCCCAATTAGCCCGTTCACCTGTGGGATGTTCCAAATAAGTGTTTGATGAGCATTCCTCAACTTTCTCAGTCTTTTTTGCCACTTGTGCCAGCTTTTTTGAAACATGTTGCAGGCATCAAATTCCAAATGAGCTAATATTTGCAAAAAATTACAAAGTTTACCTGTTCGAACATTAAGTAACTTGTCTTTGCAGTGTATTCAATTGAATATAGGTTGAAAAGGATTTGCAAATCATTGTATTCTGTTTTTATTTACGGTTTACACAACGTGCCAACTTCACTGGTTTTGGGTTTTGTATAAAAGGTAAGTGAAAAATTTCAATGGCATGATATCAATAACAAGTTTTTTGGAGGAATAGCTGGAATATGAAATGATAACAACTTTTCATTACGAAGATATCACAAGAAAACAACCTCACCGGGTCATTTTTGACCCACTTATGCATCTAAGGGTGAACAGCCTGAGTTAAAGCTCATTAGTTGTTTCTCATGGATGATATTAACGGAAAAATGTTCTTAACATTTCTTGCTGCTTTTTTACCTGCTCTCTCTGTTTGACTCTGGTGACGGCCTTTTGGAGCGTCAATTGTTCAGATAGGCGTTTGTCCCGCAGACTCACCACAAGCCTGTTCCTCACCATCTCATCATGTAGAGCCCCGTAACCGCAGTGCTCCGCCAGGCAGGCAGTGCAGCGCCGTAATGAAACTGTCGGCCGTCTCGCCCGTTTCTTGATGCCGCTGATAAAACTTTACTCTCTCAAAGATCACATTCATGCGATTTCCTTCTGCTTGTGTCTCCAATCCAGAAGCAATGCGGAATCTGTCGAAGCGTTTAATCCATTTAGGCCAGTCTTCAGCCTTGAAGGTGAACTTTTCCGGTGGGGAGACTTGAAACTGTGCCATGTTGCCGCTTCGTTTAACTAACTGTGGCTAGGCTAGGTAGCTCCGTAGATGGTCTTCCGGTACTGCGAACTTTAGCCTGACAGGCTGGGACCTATCACTACAGTTGACCCATGTCTTCTGAAGCTGCTGGAGCATCCGTGGGCGGTGTTGCCATGTTGTCTCGCTAATGTTTGTTTAGCAGCAGGCTAACCTGCCAGGAAGGTGCCAGTGATAGATCACGTGACCACCTAGGCGTACTGCGGCGTGCTGCTGCACGCAAGTTATGTTCAGTGAATGTGTGGGGGTTCAACCTTTCAACATGTTTTCAGCTGTTTTTGTGAAGTCATTTGCATACTCGATAACGTAAATTTGCACATCGTTAAAACAACAATGACAATGATATTATCGTTAACGATATATATCGCCCACCCCTAACTGGGCCTCAATCACATAACATGGGAAACAGAGAACACAGCAGCGTGGTGAGTTCACACCGAACCTGGTGTGCATTGTCGTCATGCAGAAAATTTGCATGCAGATTTTGCCGTATTCCCACGCTGCATTTACCATCCCACTGGTGAGAAATGGCTTTTAGTCAGTGGTTCTAAACTTTTCCAGTTGGGACCACCCGGAATGATCAGGTTCATTAGCCCCAATGAGCTGACTTAGTGGATGGCGTGTCACCTAGGCGAGACACATGTCAAGCTGCAGACCACTGTTCCAGACCAACAAACAACAGAACTGGTTGTTTTCCAGCGAGACATCGCAAAGTCACTATCCATCGGGGATAGTGCCACAAAAAGTGACTGTTCTTTCCTGAGACATCCCTGCATTTCCAATGGGGATTATGCCACCATGAGCAGGTATTTTAAGCTTAAATAATGATCTTTTTCTAACCATAACCAAGTAGCTTGTGCCTAAAGCTAACCAGATGTCAGTCACAGCGCATAAAGTTAAACATATCCACTGCATTATGATGCACAAATGTACCTGTGGTTTGCAGAAATGTACAATGCCAACATCTTTAGGGCAATCCAATTGCCCATTAGAAAAATGTAAATAAACGATACTTTGTTTATTATGACATTTTTGCTCACTTAAATTTAGTTTAGCACCTTGGTGTTGTCCAATGTGCTCCATGCACTGGGGATTTTTGATGCATTCCGAGACTTTTTCTCTTCTTGCACCGCTGGAGAAACACTTTATCTGTGTTCATGCGCACACACACTTTGATTCTCATAAAAACACTCAATAAAATCAGTTTTAAGGCAAAGTAGTTAGAATTTTGGTTGAGACCCACAGGTTGAGAACCGCTATGCTAAGTGACAAGAAACTGCAGTGCAGAAAGATCGAAGGTTGAGATCATTTACAAAAGGTGCCATACATAGATTGTCCACCAGAGAGCACTGACAAGGTTGTTTTTTTAACTGCAAAGTACATATGTAATATCCACATTTTAAGGATCTTTATTCAAAAAATGCTTGTTTGCCCCAAGAATACACACAAATAATGCTAATATATCATTAATAGACTTTTAAACTCAATCTAATCTCTGTCAGTAATGACTTCCAATATTCATCCAATATTTACGGTTCTTACTTGTTGCTAATAAGGTGGAGTTCATTATGTCATACAGTTGCTTTGCTACATTATTCAAACAGATGCTCTGCCCTCCCAACCCTATGTAATTATGTATGTAAAATGCAGTGTTTTTCCTGAAACATCACCTGAATGATGTGCCGCAGGAAATGAAAAACGCCTCCTCGTAGCTCTCAACATAATTGCTACTTTGCTGCTTTGTTAAATGTGCAGTGAAAGAGCTGAAATGTTTGACATCAGAAAGGCAACTTTACATGTTGAATGACAGCCTAAATTGTGTCCAGAAAAAAAAAAATAAATAAATAAGTAATGCTGGAGCAGCAGAGAGATGACAGGGGCTGTAGCATTTCATTTAAATGTGCTGCATAGCTGCTGAACAATGCTAAACGCCTCGTCTTGCTTTAATTGCCGTTTCATCGCGCTCTGAGGTCACGGCACTCAGCTCAAACTTGTTTTACACTTGCAAGGTGTTTCATTCCCTAATTGCTAAATATACGGGCACTGAGCCAGTTTCTAAGTCTCACCCTTTATTTATTTTTTATTTTTTTTATATCACGTCCCACCCAGCTATTTGTCACCTTTTAAAAGATATAGAACTGAAGTGTATTTAGGGTGACCAGACTGAGCAATATGTACAAATTGCCTGTAAATAGCCTGAAACCATTGATCTGTTGTGTGGGCGGCAGCGGCTACACTAGATGTACGTTTCTCTTCATGCACTGTTGTGTCACTTGTGCGCAAAATTATTCAGCTCATCAGGCAGATATCCACACACTGATCTATTATGCAGTCACATTAATCAAGCCAGCATGTTATGATGTGGAAACATGTGTCTCCAGAGACACAACGTGCCGCTTTGTGGTTTATATACACATTCTACCCCGGGGAGAAGGTGGTAAAGCAGCCTGTAAACATCAGCCCCCAAAGCAGCCGGGTTTAGGGCTCTGCAGGAAGGGAAGAGCCATGCGTTAAAACATCCAGCATCTAGTTTAATGTCTTCCAGGAGCAGCACAGATATTGTTGCAGCTCATTTCAGTTTTCATCAGTATCTCCTCCAGCAGGAATTTGGATTGGATTTAGGCTATCTATAGCACCTTCGCAATCTCCCTGCAGCCCACACACACTTTCACTCACCCCCACTGTCACAAATACACACACGCATAAGCACACGTATGCAGAACGGTTTCATTACGGATGCATCATATGAAAAATACAATGCAATTACTGAAGCCTTGCTGCCAGTCCTGCTGGTCCATACATCATTGAAAGGAATGGGCACAGTGTGGATTTGGGTGTGTGGGTGAGTCTTAAAAATTATTCCAAGAAAAAGGCAGGCATGAGACACACTGGCCCAGCTTTTTTTGATTCATTTAAAGGTCTCAGAACTCACTCTGCGTTGCCCAGGGGAGAGTTAGGCTGCTGAATAATGGATTCAAAAACAAGGAAGACGCTTTCTCCTCTTTAAATGTGAGATTTTGCACTCGAAATTTGAGTGACACACTGGCGGATTTACGAGACACCAGGTAACACTGAAATGATTCATTCTGACTCCGTTCTTTTCTTCATTAAGGTTGTATAAACAATCATGACACCATTATTCTGATATGAATGTAAGCAGGTAGGACCAACTTATAGTTGTAATATCTGAGTCCTAAAATTGTGTTTAGAAATCAAGGAAAAAAACGCTCCTTATACCTTCAGGCTGATTGTTATTTTAGCAAACAACATGATTGCTGATCCTCATTTAAGACTTATCTGATGAGAAGAAAATTAAGGCATTTTTCATGAAGAAACTCCTTTAAAGTTTTGTTGTTTCTTAGCCTTTGTTATGCACTGTACCACCCTTTTATTTCTTCAAGCCAGGGCTATTTTTATATGTGAGAAGCTGTTGAGGCAGAAGTCTACCATCAACGCCTCTAAGGGGACAGTTAACATGTCATATTTAGCATCTTTCTTTGAATCCGTTCTTTGATCAAGACATTGAAAAGTTGAGAAATTATGCATGACAGGATTTAAATTACCGTATTCATGTCTTCAGAATGATTAAAAACATGAACTTAAGACACTTGAACAATAAAAGTTTGTGTATAATTACCCCACGGTGGCTCCCCTTGAAAATATATGCACACAAGTATTGGTGACATCTGTGGAGTGTGATGTACTTGGAGAAATAAAGACTTTTAAAGGACTTGTTAAAACAACAAGATGTATTATATTATTCTGTTTCACAGGCTCCCATTTTCTTCATAGTGAATTTGGAGTCAGGGAAGATCAAAATGTATTCACTGGCGGAGAGAGCGATAAAGAGCTTGTTAAACAACAAAATGCTCTGCAATTCTGTTTTATCAGCACGCTGTTCTCATCATGTGGCCTTTGAATGTGGTGTGTGGCTTGAATAAAACATTATGTACAGTAGCTGCACATGGCCCTAATTCCAGTAGTATTCCATATAATATTCTACAACTTTTTTTTTTTTTTTTTTTGGTGTGTCTCATGTTTGCTGTTTTCATATCTCAGAACATGTTCTGTAATCACAACTAGGTCAAATTGATTCTCCGCATACTTTAGGATCAGACTCGAGTGTTTACTGAGCATGCATCATGTGTCATCTATCAGCCAAGGGTTGTCGGTCAAGTAATCACAGCCGAGCCACTGCTTTCAAAACCCCAGCTGAATTTTACATCACTTGTTTAGATATTCAGCTGACAGCATCTGCATGCAACCGTGTAACAAGTGCAAAGATATAAATTGTAAGCAAAATAATCATAGAGTCCTGTAAAGATTAAATGCTAAAGTACAACAGTATTATGCTAAGCTGGATTTACTTTTCACTCTGCACTTATTTTTTTTTTTTTTTTAGTTTTTAGATCACAAAGAAAAATGTATATGATGTAGCATCAATCAAAAGTTATTGACATGCTGCTTTTCCTCAACATGCCTCAAGTATAATCCATCAGTCATCTCAGACATGCCATCAAGCTTACAGAACATCTACCCCTCCCTCAGACCCATCACTCATCCATCTATAGTGTTATGCTACTTTACCAGGCACAACAAACTATATGCAGAGTGAGAAAGGAGGGATGCTTATGTATATTTTCAGATCCCTGATTGTCATTGTGTATGGAGTCAAATAAAGGTCAATTACATTAAACACAAACATAAAAACAGCTGCGATGTTACAGAAAAGATGAAAAATAAAGCCTCTGTGAACATCTGATGACAGAACCAAAGCAGAAAACCGTGTGTGAAACTCCCTGCACTGGAACCTCAGTGTCCCACATGCAGTGTGACACTGCTACACACACACACACACACACACACACACACTTAAAGTGGAAATAAACACCTTTTTTGCTTTCAATTATTAATTATGCAGTACATTTTAATGGCACAATGGAATGGCTATAGAATAATGACACCATCTGTGTATAGATTGATTCCCTATCAGTCTCATTTTCACTATGTAATTCTGTCTGTCACTGGGTACGATCCCCTGGGAAAATGAAGGCTTGATTTACAGCACAAAGGCAGTGCGTCAACCACTGCACTCCTAAAACAGGGAGAGGATAGCACCTCTGTTTTCTCCGGTAGCAATCGGCAGCTAGCACCAGTTACTAAAGAGTATCCATGTAAGTTCTTTGCAGTTACTCTCCCCAGTAGCTATTGAGTAGGTAAAGCTCTGGTGGATGCATCAGGCCCCCTCGCCTCTTGTTCTTGGAGTGGAAGTCCTGAAGGAAAATCTAAGTTAGCAATTTCCTTGCAAAGAAGTGTTAGGATAAAAGAAAGACGATTAAGGTTTGACTTAAACCTTGTTACTAATAACGTGAATCATGTCTTCATGTGTAATGAATTATAAAGTAAATTATTGTTACATTAGCCTCATATTTATCCACTACAAAGTCATGTTGTGGAAGGGTTCAAATAATAGCAATTGTACCGTTTCAGTTGTACTAGTGGGTGCAGTTTGTTTGGGCATGCCATGTGGGCTACAAAGGAAATGTGGCTAACAGAGTAACAGAATGGTGATTGGCCCCTGTGCAAATATTTTTTTCCTTGGGCCCTCGCTGTACCCCAAACACAAGCACACAGTCATGTGCACACACATGCACAGTAACACACACAACCAGGGGTTAAAATGGGCCAAGCAGCATTGAGTCTAGCCTGTGTAACGGCAGCAACAGAATGTTTGGGAAGTTGAGAATCGTAGGTACTATTCCCAGTGGCAGAAATGGCAGATGGTAGAACAACTGAAGTAACTGTGAAATCTGTGGCAGTTGCTCACCTCCAAGGAAAATACCAACAGTAGCGTGAACACAACACCACTTGGAAATGCCAGGGGGAAAGTTGAAGAGTATTCTGTACAACGGGAGCTATGTTTCATGGCTCTGGCCATTTTTACTACCTGTGACTTAGGTTCTCTTTTAAGATACAGGTACAAATTGTGGGCCTACTTTAATAGTTGAGGTGGTGTTCATCTGCGGTCTCACCACATTATCACATCTGAGGTCTGAGAAGATGCATGAAGAACAGTGAAAAGTGACCACAATGCAGTCTGCTACCTCTAATTTAACAAAAACGATTTATTCCAATATTTGTTCCAAGCCAACATAAACTTTATAATGTAAGAAACAAGAAGTGTAACTGGTGTACATGGTGGCCCGAGATAAAGTAGATCAAATAATAAATGAACACAGTAAAATTGATAACAAAACATTAGTCTTTTTAAAGTGAATACTAAATGTTACCAACTGAATTTGAACATATTCTGAATATGAATAGTGCACATATTTATGAAGTTTGAAGAACTAAGTGTGTTTATATGAGATTGCATATGTGTCACAACTGATTTATTAAGGAAACCAAATCAAGGAGAGGAGTGGCTCAAACTGATTTAACATCACATTCATCATGTTTTTCAGCCTAGTCAGCCGTCCCCTGACCAAAATGTGACTTCACAGTCACATTATAGCAGTTTGTATAAGCAGATAGAGCTCAGTAGAAACTGCTGCCAGAGGAGCCATGTCAGATGTGCAAAGGTAGAGAAGTACAGAACACAAACTAAAGGCAGCAGAGCTGAGGCTATTTTATCTATGTTGATGTTTTTCTTTCTTTCTTTTCCTTAAATAATGGCTACTATAACTGACATGGAAACATTTAAAACAGTTAAAATTAAATGAGGAGAACTTTCATGTAGTTGATGTCCACAGTGTTGCATGACAGGGGAGAATACCTTTTGAATTTTTTTGAAATAGTTTTTCACACCAGAAATGCGCATGCGACCCTCAAACATTACTGTAACACTGTGATAGGGCTCAAAATATTTTGTAAGCCATATTTCTTTTGGCCTTCTATAGTCCACTCAGTGGTTAGATTGAAAAGGTTTAAACTGTGATTTGCAGTCCATAGTATATTCAGCTAATATTCCAATGGTGCAAAGAAGAAGAATTGCTTTGCTATGGCAAAGTGGTAACTGTTAATTCCAGCTTGTTACTGGCATTATTATGCACTTGACATTTCCTTTTGAAATCTGCCCACATTTTGATGCCGAGCTTCCACTTTCTTTTGCAATGACTGGTGATTTCTTCTGTTCTTACTGAACTGCTGCACAAAGGGATCTTTGTCTCTTTCTGCCCATTCAGTCTAGTTGAACCATTGTACAGTGTTTTGTTCTCTATGTACAATATAAACCCTACATACATAATAATATACATTTATGAAGAGGACTTTGTGCAACCTATAAGCATGAAAAACAATTCAAAAATATAGACTAGACCTCTCAGCCACCTGACTGTAACCAGTCAAGCTTTTGTGGCAGGCGATTCCAAACTTTTAAATGGAAGTGTATTTTAGTTCTGAAAGTAAAATTCATACTTATAATTTATTTAGCTGTGATAATCCACCAGATTTTTTCTATCCAAATAATAAAGGCTTTTATGAGTTGAACTTTAATTAAACTATAATTCTGATTTAATCTTTAATTCTGCCTTACTCTGGTTGAGCTGCTTTGACATAATTACCCAGTTACATCCATCAGACATGCTGTTTCATTTCTTCTGTGATTGGTTCTTTATTACTGATAGGTCTGTCTATTCTTGTTATTCCTGTCATTAAAACTGTTGCTGGGACCTCATTGTTGTTGTTGTGCTTTTGCTGTAAAATGTGCTGGACTGTTAGGCCTCGAGTAAATACTAATAGCTTGGATTCAATTGTTACTTAATCAATTCAGGCAAAAACAATTACACCACTATTACACACTAGCTGAAGGAGCTCTGACAGGTAAATCACATTTTGGCAAATTACTTTTTAACCTTTGCAAAATCGCAGTCCGAAAATATTTTTCCACTCCAGAAGCTCGAGACAAAAGCAATGTACATACTGCTTTTCATTTCCATTATAGTTTATCTGCTACAATTAATTAATCTATTACCTTTTTTTCTAAATTGCTCAGAAAACCCATCCAGTTTAAACTAGATGCTGTGTACAGACTCCCTGCTGTTACCTCGAGTACAAATGAAGTTGACAGTGGAGACATGCAAACTAATTGATCAGCTCCGCAGACAGCTCCCCTGGGGAAAGTCAGGTCGAGTACTCCAGACAATCTATTTTCCATTTCAGGCCCTGCAGTGTGATGAGCCACAGGCACGGTCACACCTGTAAACAATTAAAGAGGCTCCTTTATGCAGCCGCTGACTGGCTGCGGCTATGTTTTGGGCACTGGAACAAGATTCACTGGTGAGGAGCCACAGTGAGTGATAAACACTGTAACTTCTGGAGGGGTTTTGCAGGACAGGCAAACTCCCCCTCTGTCTCCTACCACATCAAGTGTACAAGCAACCAGTGAATAAACAATGAAACTGTGGTTCATGTTGCCATCATGAAGCCAGCTTTGCACAAGCAACTGCTTTCTTAAATTGTCCCCTCACTTTCACATGCAGCAAGACAGAGCTTCACGTTTTTCACTGAATTCTAAAATTCAAAACTGTATGGCCTTGATGGATGAAAAATATTAGGATGTAGACAAAGAGTTATTTTGTTCTAATTAGAGCCAACACATTTGATGAATTGAAGATGTGCAAATTCATTTTTTTGCCAATAACTGTCACACCAAAAGACTGCCGCTACATTTTTCCTCTGTATCTGTTATTCACTACAAATTAGTTGATTTTATATCAGTAATGGCCTCATCAATTTTCTTCTCAAAGATTTCTCTGCCTTTTATGTTAGAAATATCCCCAATTTCCATGAAAACAGTATCCACGGACATCAGGTATTATGGCTGATACACTATACTTCACAATATGAATGAACATGGCAGCAAAGACATGCAAAGAGAAAGGGGGTGTGGTTACTGGATGCTTGACATTCAACTGCTTGATACAATCAAATTGTGCGTGCATGTCTGGTTTGGTTCTGGTAATATGTCAGACAAAATATGTGTCCCGCAAACCAAGAATTTACCCCTTATTACTCAGCCAAAGTCTTAAAAGCCTGAACCCTCTAAACTGGTTCTAATGGCCAAGTTTTGCTGTCATCTGTTTTGTCAAATGTTCACTGTCCATAGATTTGACCAGGGTGGAAATGTGGAGGAAGGCATTGCTGTGTACCAAAATGTCTACCACTACTAATTCACAGTTTTACAGAACAAACTTTTTGCAACATAATCCTTTGGTCGACTAATTATGGGTCAAACCCTTGAGTCATTAATAATGAAAAGAAGTTACTGTATGTTCTCAATGTAAAAATATCCACCTGCAACCTGCACATCGTTGCTTCTGACTTTATTCTCTCTTATATTTTCTTTCCTTCACTTTTTAATCTTTTTAATCTGATCCCATGAGGCACTTTGCTGCAAATAATATTGTGCTTTCTTACAGATTTAGACCAACAAATGTTTTTGTTCTTTAAGAAGTTGTGAACTGAGTGTCTGTGGTGACATTCCCAAGAAAAATCACAAACGCATTAGTGATGCATTTTCCGTCACCCAGCAGTGGTCAGTCCACCATAGAGGGTAGGCTGTGTGTGAAGTGATGTACTGTTTTTTACAGTCTCTGCTAGGGTTACAAATAAAAAAACAGTGCAGGCCAGACCTGTATCCTCCACATTACATTTATATACAACTTCTTTAAAACAGCAAATGGGATGCCCTGTAATTCCAGGCCGAAATGTGGTGTTTAATTAACTAGGGATGCACCGAATATTCGGTAACCGAATATATTCGGCTGAATATTGCAAAAAAACACACATTCGGTATTCGGTGGAATAAATTAAAAGCAAGGCCGAATTAATAGCGGCGTGTTTTGATAACGCAATCAAACAGCGTGCCGTGACGGGCTGAGTAAAATGTCGGCAGTGTGGCGATCCGTCCTAATAATAATAATAATAATAATAACAATAATAATCCGCTCTAATAATATCCTCTTCTTGGTGTCATGACTGCCCAGAAATACCTGAACAGCCGAGCCAGCCGAACACAGGTATGTCACGTGTCAGAGGAGAAACGAGAAAAAATCACGGTTCGGTATGTACCTCGGTACACAAGTCACGGTTCATTTTTTTTCGGTACAGTAATGAAAAAAATAGACAACTATTAAATATCTTTTACTTATTGGTAACCTTATTAAAACATACCACCACA